>NW_020799142.1:28634292-28646898 GCF_003259725.1 Athene cunicularia
GGGGGGGGGTATCCACGAATTCTCTGTATAACCTGTGGTAGTGCCTCACCACCATCACCGTGAAAAACTTCTTCCTTACTTCTAATCTAAATCTACCCTCTTTCAGGTTAAATCCGTTATCCCTTGTGCTATCACTACATGTCCTTGTAAAAAGTGCCTCTCCAGCTTTCCTGTAGCCCCTTTAAGTACTGGAAGGCCACTATAAGATCTCCCTGGATCTTTCTCTTCTCCAGGCTGAACAACCCCAACTCTCTCAGCCTGTCCTCACAGGGGAGGTTCTCCAGTCCCCAGGTCATCTCCGTGGCCTCCTCTGGACTACTCCAACAGGTCCAAGTATTATTTCAGTTCATTGAAACTGGCTGGGATGAGAACATTTTGTATCAAGCTGGAACATTGCAATGATTTATCCTGAAGGGAGGTCCCATTTGATCAAGCAAAATAGTCTTCAAAGCTATAATATAATATGAGGAATCAGGAATTATTTACAAAGGGGGTTCTGTAAAATGACTGGGAATTGACTTTGTGGACTGAGGATATCCCCTTTAATCATCTGTGAAATCCAGAAAGTGGGCTTATGGCCCAGGTTTTGCTTATAGACGATAGCTATCGTGTCAGGCTAGCTCAGCCCTTCTCAATCTGTGATCCATGAAGTATTCGAAATCAAGATATAATCTGCGGAATGGTTGCAGGAAATCATCATAGCTTCTTATTTACTTTGCCTATTTAGAAGGTCAAATCTCCAAGTTAGATATCTTCATTCTGTATCTGCATGACAGGATGCTTGAAGGATATGGAATTTTCTACTAAGACATGTCAGATTCATCTACTTTGCTAAAATTATGTCTGAGAGATCCGTTATAGAGCTGGGACTGAACTGGTCAGTCTGTAAAGCACAGTATGATTAGCTTGGCTGACACACTGGATGGATATGTGTAGACAGCTTCCATTTTGGCATTTACTTATTCTGAGCTAATCTCTCCAGAACATCTGAAACACTGCTCAAATACCAGGAGTGGAGTAATAGATGGTGATTGATAGTTTTCACTTCGCTTGCACAGTACATCCAGCTCCCCTCGTTCACTGCCCATTTAGGTAAGTTGTTTTTTACATTTTAGCAGTTCAGCAGAGATTAAAGTTGAGCTCACACCATTACAAGCTTGCAACAGAAAATGTCTTTGTTCTGATTTATCAGAGGTTCTTTTCTATCTCCTATTGCTTCTTCTCAACATCAGAGATGAGTCCAAATCTGTCAGGCTTGTTTTATTTTGAAAGTCAGGTCAAGATGCCTAAGGAATTTTAGAAAAGCCAAGTTTAGAGCGATGACAAAATCTATAGCAAACTTGTACGGAGACCATAAAGGGAACAGTATAGACATTTGAACAGTCACAGTATAGGCATTCATGATAGGCATTCATAATGGGAACAGCAGAAGAGGCAGGAAAATGTTTTTAGTTCTTCACTTTAGGATATCCAAGACATTACCAATATCCCAGGCTAGCAGAGTAAGGGGCAGAATTGCACATGTTTATGCGGATCAAAGAAGCCTGGGGAAAAAGAAAAAAAAACAACAAACAAACAAACAAAAAAAAACAGCCCACAACACAGATCATGGGTAAATTTGTAATTATTCTGACACTGTTAGTGATTACTGCCATGCAGTCTTTTGGAATGGCTGCATCCCTTAACAGGGAATAACATACTAGCACTGTTAAGGTAAGCCCTTCTGACATGTGCTTTTGCAGAAATGTTTGAATAAACAAATAGTGTAATAGTGGGAACTGCTTTATTCGGTCTTAATATGCATCTCAGATACACATATCATCTTGACAGGCCTGCCCAAATGCACAAAAAGCCCCCCTTTTTTTTTTTTTTTTTTTTCTCTTGAGGCTGACATTACAGCTATATGTAACTATGCCAGCCCAGTGGCTAACAGATCGCATGAAGAAAAGAACTCATTTCTTCTTAAATCCTGCTTTTCAGCTACACCCATCCAAATGCAGAAGCATATCTGGCTGGCCATTCTTTAGCACAGTAATTAGAAAATGATTGAAATCTTTCTCCTAATATTGCCATTGGTATGAAGCAAACATAGTCAATCTACAAAACATGAGAAAAACAGCAGAACAAGAAACGTAACGGATAAACAGCATCTTCTGCAGAAAGCCTAGCTTAAATCAGAATAATGCAGCCACAGTTTCAATAATCTTTCTCTTAAATACTTGGCTCTATACACAGACATCAGATACTGGTTTTCTGGATATGAGTCTGGAGAGTTGGGTTTCCTCAGCAATTCATTCCTCTTGCCTCCTCTTGTTTCTGAAGAAATCGGGAGAAATTCATACATGTAATTATTGTGTTGTTTTGGTTTATTTTAATCATAGCCTCTGACACAACTGAGTTCGGGTTTCAGCAGAGGTGTCTGGTTTGTGTAACACTACAAAGAGCAGCAATGATGCAGGGAATCTATCTGAAACGTACTGTCTCGAAGTGTCTATTTTCCTTAACTGATTGGCATTTTGTTACTACCAAACACAAGAAGCAAATTTGCTTTTGTTTTGTTTTGTTTTTTGTTTTGTTTTCTAGGGAGATGCTTTGCATTTAAAATATTATCTGGATTAACAACTACCCTCTGCCACACACGTGCACACCCATGCTTTTATGGCAGCTTTGCTTCCAGGTTTCACCTTTAAATGCTTACTTGCAGCAAAGCTTTGGAGTGACCTGTGAACCATACAGAAAGTCTCTGAAACCCTGGGGCAAAAGGGTTAACTACAGATGACAAAGTGCAACCGTCACTGCTATAACTAACCCTTCATGCCATTTTTTCTAATAGGCTTTTGCACTTTCAAATTGCTCCATTCTCAACCTGAAAGAAACAGCTACTGATCCTGGGGCAAGAGCAAGTCAAAAATAAATGACAACTTGATTTAGCTGGGATGGCCTGTCACAAACAGACCGGTGATTTGTTGCTTTCTGCAGTTGTTTAGTACACTGTAGCCCAGCCAGGTACAGTCATTTGTATGGGAATGGCTAGCAGCATTTGCTTCCATTCTGTGGAGGCTCTTTAGAAATGCTTTTGAGTTCGCAACCTGTTTTTATAGCACCCACTGCTCTGGCGCGAGTGCTGGATTTTCCACCTGGTGAGATCTCTGTGGCACAGGTTTTGAGACATGAAGGCCTCTGTGCTGTGGTAGAGCTGAGCAGGCACACGGCCAGTGTGACCAAGCAATGCCCGTTTATTACGACTCAGAAAGCCCTTTTATAATGTTCTCCCGCACACGTGAGTAACATGCAGTACAAGTCCTCAGGATTGGACAGGTAACAGCCGCAGCATTAAACCTCCGTATGATTGGATTAAAGGTGCCCCATCAGCCTTGCCAGGCTTCCTGCCTTGTGGAACTGCCTCTTCCATCCCAACCCCTGCCGGGGGTTGTTTGTCTCGTCGAGTTTCTCCCCCCTCACTCAGGGTTACGTCCTTATCGCATTCTTGCTCAGGCTGAGGCTCTTATCAGTCTTGTTCTCATGCAGGATTGCTCACACGGCCATTCTCTCACAGAAAGCCCTCTAGAATCCCAACACTGTGCTATTCCTTCCATGCTGGGCATTAGCAGTGCACTCCCATGTGGCCCCATCTCCACCTCCTTATTCGCACCTCTTAGCAACAGGGGCTTTTCACCACCCATGTGCACTCAGCTTTCTTCTGCTCCACCCTTCCACCCCAGACAGCCCCACACCACAGAAACATGGAAATAACGACTGGACTGAACCAGTATTCAGCTTGGACAGTATGTTGTCTCTGAGAGTGACCAAAATCAAATGCCTAGGGAAAAACAAAGGAACAGGACAATTTTATTTGATACTCTCTCAAATATTCTCCCAGTATGTAGCATTCTTTTTTTCTTTTTTTTTTTCCAAAAGTTTCCTGTCTCTAATATTTTGAGGGAATTCCTCAAAATATGGCATTTAGTTGATAGCCTTTAATGTATATATTCTATAATTAGCCTAAGGAGTTTTTTACTCTGTGTCATCTTTTTGCCTTTGTATCATCTTTCAGTCAAGAGTACACCTTCAGAACCTGTTACTGAAAGGACAGACGGCTAACATGTCCATGTCTTGCCACCTATCTGTCACTCATTGCTTCACCCTAATTTGGTGTTTGCTCCCCCTTTAACAGCCCTGAATGGAGGTGAAAAAAGGGGCCCTTGCAATTTCTATAAATGTCTAAGTACACAAGCTTTAAACTTAAACTGTTTGTCTTTGTCCTCCCAAGTCAAATCATCATTCACCATCCCAAAATTTATCATCTGGCAGTCCCATTTATTTGTTTCAATAGTGTCTGGTTGCACTGATCTCCACATTCAAAACAGAGGCCCAGACTCAGGATATACAGCTTTCTGTTTCAGTAGAATCAAGGAAAAACTTCAAGTTTCCAGTTGTAACTGAAACAGGCTGAACCGTATTATCAAGATAAACAAACCACATTTAACTTTTTGACTGACCATTACAAATTCCATTAATCTTTACTGTGAAGGATGATTCTGATATGAATCTCTGAAGTTTTTTCATGTTTACATCTAAGTGAAAGACACAAGTAAGAATGTTACATGCTCCTTTAACATTGAATCACTCATGTTTAGAAAAGACTTAATGGTCCATGGGCACTCCTCAAGGTTGATTCATCACTTGTGGTAACCAGATTTTTAGATTAGATGTCTTAACTCTCCAAAGTTAACGATGATGAAACCAGGCTTACATAATTAGCTATACTAGAGACCTCCCAGATGCCATTTTTTAACTTTGTTATTGAGTGCAAAAATGCCCTGAAGCCCAAGCTTCTCACTTTGATCATTTTCCACAGACATTTACAAATAAGTGGAAGAAGTGCAATAGGTGATCATGGCTAGACATGAAGGCTTGTAGTATATCTTCATATTATGTAATTTCCTTAAATTGTAACATCTGCATCAAGGACAGGCTTTGAATCCACTTTAGTAGAATTCTTGGTGCAGTGCAGCCTTAACCCATTACTATAGTTTCTAGTCATTACCATGCTATAAATCAGAATTTGTAGTAGTAGTAAACAATATATTTAAAGGCAGGAGACAAATATAACCAATAGCAGAATTGTGCAATGCCAAAATAGCATTAGGAACCAGTCATCTGAAAAATAAATCTGTTTGTAGAAATCATATTATGATGCTCTGACTTTACTGATTAGAAATTCTATAGGCCAGAAACATAATTTTGTTCAAGCCACCAATAATAATTAGTGATATAGAAGTCTAATTATTTGTTGCTCTTTCCTTCAGAAATTCCATTTCAATCATTCAGAAAGTCTTTGTTTATTTATTGCTAACTAGCGTAAAAACCCCAATTTATACCATGAAATTAAAAAGTGGTATTGGTAGGAGCTGCCTTCATGCTGCAACTCATATCAAGGAGGGGAAAAGAAAGAAGTAACATAGTGCTGCTGTTTGTTAATTAATAATAAGGCAGTCAAGCGTTGCAGAACACTAAACCCACTCCACTACAGCTGGGATGTAAGTCTCCTTTTTTTTTTTTTTCTTATTATCTATATTTCAGTCATTTCTAAAAGCCCCTGACTGATTTCAGGGTGTCATTGTACAGATATGGAATTGATGCCTGCCCTTGAAGAATTCTAGTCTGAATATAGTCAAACACAGAGAGAACTGAGCCAGTGAAGCAGCTTGTCCATTAACACCCAACAATAAAATTAAGGAAATAAATCTGTCTCCTTTCTTTTAGGTTGCAAGCCAGTGGATCCCATGCCCTCCACCTATGTAAAATTTTAATTCCTTTTTTTTTTTTTTTTTTGACTCACATATTTCTAGACTTAACACTTTCTAAAGGAATCCCCATCTTTATTATTGATCTACTATTCTGTTTTAAGCCATTTACGGTAGTTGGTAATATTGGGTATTAGAAAATATTAAAGCTATCTGAAGTCAACAATATAGATGACAGATTAGCAAAATGAGAGTAAAACTACAGGTAGTAAATGACCTGCTTGGTGTTAGTCGTAATAATATAAAATAAGCTGACTGCTTTTTAAGACAGGAAAATTCAGAACTGAGAAACTTCTCATAACTGAGAAATGGATTAGAAAATTTCTGTGGGCTGTGATCAGAAAGCATACTTAAAGATAAATCATCTTCTGCTTTCTGTTTGATAAAATAATCTTGTATTAGCAAGAGTTATATATATTTAAAGATAGTTGTTAGACATTTTTATTAAGATACTTTAGAATTAATAGAATAAAAACCCTATTTTTCTTCATGCTAAGATTTTTAAGTTTTATAGTTTGAAATGGTGTTTCTTTGACGCTGAACCTGTTTCCACTGTGGTTCACATATGTAGATGTCTCAAAGCCTTTCTTGTATATGTAAGTATACATAAATGTGGTCAGATTTTGTCATCTGTAATAGATTGGCCTCTTGTGAGAAATCTTCAATGTAAAGCTTAAGTTTTGTATCTGAACATCAGTTTTCTTTGTCATTAATTATCCATATAATCAATCACAAAAGTCTTGAAGTCGTTACATATTAATTCTTCAGCTCTTAGTTATATTGCATTGTTCTTTAATTAACTATCAGGATTCTGTTTGATACTAAGAGGGTTGGAGAGTTTTTTTTTGTTTGATTCAGTTTATCTCTTCCTCTGAAAATCCCATTCCTCTTTGCTTGGTTTCCTGAATTTTCAGGCTATGTCTGGAAATCAATGTCAGTTTGACCTGGCCCTTTGTAAATTTCTGAAATTTTTCAAATTCTGATTTTTTTTTTTTTTCACTTCTAAAAAATTCTATTTTTTTTTTTAGAATTTTCACTTCTAAAAAATTCTAACATTTTTTTTTTTCCACTTTCAGTCCATAATCAGAAGCAGAATTCTCTGATGCAAAATTTAAACCATCATTATTTCTGTACTCTTCTACTACAAAGTTTCAGCTACCTATGGAGTCATTTTTTCTAAATTAAAAACATCAGTTTTGCTGGAGATCAGTATTTACAGCAAAGGAAAAGGGTCTCTTTATTCATAAGCTTGTATTCACCAGTTTTTCTTTGACCTTAGACATTTGCACATATCTGTATCTTACACTGCTTTAAAAATATATTTCCTAAAAAGCTCCAAAAGTAAACAAAAAGAGCCAGTATGCTTTAGTTTCCTCTCACTCAATTTTAGGTGCTCAGATTAGAAGAACTGTTGTCTTTGTTTCCTGTTCTGATCAAAATGGAAAAAAATATCCACCAGCTGCAGGTCCCTCAAATCTCAGGTGTGCTCAGTGAGTGTATGGAGATGCTTTTCCTCTTCCATTCATTACAGGGAAAAGCTAACCTGATAAAGTTCCTAATTTGAAGCCTCCTAATTTGGCACCTCTGTTAAATACCTCTAAATGGGCAGGATAATTATTTGTCAGCTGTGTGACTGACTTAAACTCACTGTTTTAAAAATCTGGATATAGCTCAAGGCAGATGTATTCCAAACCAGAACTACACTGTATAACTTATTCCTGAGGTTGTGTTGGGGTTGGTCAAATACTTGAGATATACGTATTCAATTTGGTTTGAGAGCAATTTTTTTTTTTTAGTTCTTCATTTTTGGTTCTGATTACCAACCATGCTAACTTTGTCTGTTTATTGTTCACATTCTTATAAGGTTTACTTTTCACCTTGCACCTACAAACCTGCATAAAATTTTTTGACATCCTTTTAATATTTTATGGACTATGGAAAATATTTTCTTAATTGTTTGGCAACTAACGACTTCATAACATATAATCAAAAGCACAGGCACTGCATATCCCAGTGCCAAATATCATTTGACTTAACCAAACAAGCAATCTGGCAGAGAATGAAGTGACACATAACCAGAGCTGTGATTTATTAACCACATGTTCTGTTCACAACTATTGTAATTTTTTGAGACAAGATGGGAGCAGTTATTTCTGTAATTGTTCTGTCCTGTGTACATTTTTATTTGTTTATTTACCTTTCCATAGTTAAATATGGACTGTTATGGCGATAGCAAAATTTGAAGCATCATATTTCCTTTGTTTAGGAAAAAATAAATTTAAAAAAAAAATAAGAAGAAGAAGAAGAAAGAGTTTCTACTCACCATGGATAATTTTAATCTGGCTATTAAAATACTCTAACAATAAGAAAAAATATTCTGGAATAGTATGTTAATAAGAGAAGGAATGGGGGTGGAAAATGGACTAATTTTAAAATGGGACCTGATAAATGTATAGATTGGAATATAAAGTGTAATTGCATTTGGTATCAGAGTAGAGGACTTGTCAGCTCACATATCCTCTACTACTTCTTTATGCTGTGTTCTGCTATTCACTCGATGTTTTAAATAAATCTCTTTTTATGAGAGATCATAAGCAAGAAAGTGAAGAAAGTCCATTTATTTGGACCATCTGCATACATTGTAATTTCTGGATGTGTACCCTGATTTTAGCATGCCTGCTTCTCTACAGTCTTGAGCCACCTGTCATTTACATTTAAACAAACTTTATTGCAGGTATTAACTACTTATATTCAATATGCTACCATTCTACTGCTGTATTTTCCAGGCAGGACTCGGCATTGAATCAGATCCCAAAATGTTGTACATTATAGGTTTACTGGCAACAATAATGCCAGTACAGCTATGGACACAAGTTAGTATATGGATCATTTTTGGTAAGGTTCTGCTTCAGCTCATTTCATAAGACTCTAGCTAGAAAACATAGTAACTAGAAATGGATGAGAACTCAGGGAGGTACCTTGCTGGAAACTGTCGTGCAAAAAAACACAAGAAAATGATACAAGAAATGTAAGTGATAAGGAAATAGTGAAATATGACCAGTAATAGATATGGACGCATCTTGATCAACAAAATGTAGAGCAAAATATAATAAAACCAGTACTGTGTATCTTACTCGTTGCATATGCAGACACCTTAACTAATATGCATAATCTGGAAGAATGAGAGTCATCAGGAATGATGTTTGAGGACTGTTTAATGATACCTGAGTATAATGATAAGACAAAAGATAAATTCTTTCTTTCTTTCTTTCTTTCTTTCTTTCTTTCTTTCTTTCTTTCTTTCTTTCTTTCTTTCTTTCTTTCTTTCTTTCTTTCTTTCTTTCTTTCTTCCTTCCTTCCTTCCTTCCTTTATTTCCTTTCTTTATTTCCTTTCTTTCTTTTTCTTTCTCTTTCCCTCTTGAAATGTAGGGAGGTAAATTTCAGTCAGAGGACTCCACGGCCATAAAGTCAGTTATTTCATCATTCTGCCTCCATTACCTTACAGTACACCATTATGGAGATGCAAAAATGACTCTCCTATCTCTGGACATTGCAAGGTCAGCTTGCCTTTCAGATGAGTGGACTCCTTAATGTGTTGTTGTGAACTCACCACGCTGAGTCAGATAAGCTGAGTACAAGTGGCGGCTCTACAGGAGAGAATAACTGCCTTTCCCCATTCCCCTCCCACCCTTCAGTCTACACTGAACCCAAGGAACCACAGAAAAAGCCATGGGTCGGTAAACTGGTAGAGCTCAGAAAACAGTCAGTGAGTCAGTCTTAAGAGCAATTCATTCTTGGATTTGTGGATGCTTAGAAAAATCTAGGATAGGGTAGTTATTAAAGGAGATTAAAGGGTATTATCGAGTGCTTCAGCAAGTTATAATTAAAAAAAAAAAAAAAAAAAAGAAAAAAAAAAGAGAGAGAGAGAGAGAGGGAGAGTAGGCTAATTTTTCCAGTCAGTGAAGTTTCAAGGATGAGAAGCCTAGTTTTGCTTTGTTATTGGCTTCAATATTAATTATACAGTATTTTTTCCACTTAACAAAAAGAATCAGCTCCTTCAACCCAAATTCCCTAGTTAATTTCTTTAAGGTAATAATGCATACATAAAACACAGACTCAATGTTTTTGCCAATTAGAGGTGCGCCAGTCTAGCACACTTGCTGAAAATTTAGCCTCCTCTGAAAATTGAGTGCCTCATGACACACAGACAGACCAGGTATGAATCCTATCTTCCTAAATGGAAAAGGTAATTCAGCATTTGCTTCAATCATGCAAAGTGCTCTACAGGGAAGTATCTTTCTGTCTCTTCATTTGCAGGCAGAACTGGGTGAATTTTATGGTGTTACACAGAACACCAGACTACATAACCTCATGGTCACATCTGTCCTTAGAAAACTAACTGTCTATCAATCTATGTAATGACCTTTTGCACATTCACCCTCACTGTAACATCTGATTACCCTCAAAATAAGATATTTAAAACCAGGAGGCATTCTTATAAAGCCATTACTTAAACTGCATCCCAAATAAAATAAAATAAATTTGAAACCTTTCGAATTCCTAAGGAATTAAGGTGGGGTTTTTTGTTGTTTTGTTTTTGTTTGTTTGTTTGGTTGTTGTTGTTGGTTTTTTTTTTAATCTTTTGTCTAGATGATACTTTTCTTTGCTGCCTTTACCCTGGCCAAGAAGACAAAGAGCAAGACCTAGTTTCTATGGTCAGCCGGAATCTGGAAGTGCTTTGTTTATCTAAAAAAAGATATCATTTTCCACAGCAAATTCCAACCCTGAAGGGTGAATCTCTTTGATTCTGTACCCTGATTCTGTCTTCAGAGGTTGATTCAGTTTACAAATAGATGATGAGCATGATCTGCTTTCAAGAATCCAGGATTTCTAGACTGTGGGCTAGGACCTCACCTCATCTGAAAATTAGAATATTCCCACAGACGTTAACATTCTTAACACTGCAACAGACCCTCATTTTTCATATGCAATGTCTAGGAATGGCATGCAGCTGATTAACACTTGTTGACCATGCTGAAACCTAGTGGCCATAGCTAATTCCTCCCCTTATATTCAGACCACATTCAAGATTCAATTAAAATCTTCTCAGCATGTGCTGTATCCTTCACTTATCAACGCTAATGACCAGGTCCTGAAACCTCCATTATACTGTGTGGTGCTTTTTGCTTCCCGGAGCTGTGCTACACAGAACCTGACACAGCCAGAACTTGTAAAGACCCTTTACATCCTTAGATTCCAGACCTGCAAGGTCACTTCATCAAACCAAAGCTCATTAAAAAGAAGGAAGAAAGGTGATCTACCATTCTGACCTCGGATATTGTAGCTGAAAAAGCCCTTTGCCATTTATATTTCAACTTTCAATGAGTATATGACTCAGTACTGGAAGGATTTGTAGCTGACACTCAATAGAAGCTGCTCTCGAATTTTGACAAATCCCATCTTGAGCCGAGAAGAGAAACAGATATTGATCCTAAGTGTACCTAATTCATCTCTGCACTTGTAATCCCAAAAGAAAATGGCTTCTATGACCAGAGGGCGTTCAATATTTTTTCCATCTTGTAAAATAAACAGCAGTTATTTTGGTGTGTCTTCATGCATCAGGAGCAACATTGTAAGTAAACAAAGCACTGATTTTTTATTTTTTTTTTCTCTCCTCTTCCCTGAGCAGAGTTATAAGAACTACTGGGCCTTTTGATTGCACTAATTAAATCGTAGCTAATAATTTAGACTGATGAAAGTCTGGAGGCCACAGCACCAGAGCTCAGATTTGTGAGTCTGAAAGGAAGCTCATTTCTTTATCAGAGAGCTGTATTTCAACAAGGATCATGTAATAGATCACGAGGAAATTCATTTCACCCCAATAATCTAGCCTCAGTAAGAGCATGGTGTCACTAGCACTTGGGTGGTGCTGACAGTGATGACACATAGAGAGATAAGAGGCTGAGATCTGTTGTCGATTACATTAATTTAAATTTAGAGCAATTCTATTGATGTTATTGGCGTTGTTTAAGATATAGCCTGAGGTCAGGATATAGCCCACAATTTTACTTATTGTTCCTTTTTTTCAGCATGTCATATCAGAACAACTGACTGGAAAATATAAAAAGTTTAGAAGCTCTGTCCTGAGAGTCTTTTGTGAGAAGAGCTGGATAGGAAGCAACCAACCATCCTAGCTGATGAATATTTCACTCAACTAGAAGGACCTAACCTTGAAGCATACTGTGTGTGAAGTCCTCCTCTGATGTGGGAGAAACAGGCTGTGTGGGAAACAACCAGACCAGGTATTTGAACTTGCGTCTCACATCATTACTGGGATATTGAATTTTATGGGGCAGCTGGGACTCTTTCCTGACATAGCTAAGATTCACTAAATATGCTGAGTTCCTGTGAAAAGTTTTCATTTCAATGAATCAGTCTTTTCTGACAGCAATGACAACAAATGCTGAAAAATTTCCTATTAGCTCCAATAATCATGCAAGGGAGCATCTGGCTGCAAAAGACTGGTGAGCAGGGCAGAGTATTTTATAGACAGGTGAAAGGTATTAAGTGCTACTCAGCAGGGTTTTGACACTTTTAAGCAAAAGACTGTTACAGGAGGGAAAAAAATAAGGAATTTAGTCTACATTTTAGATTTTTAAGGGCATTTTTTTATCTTAGGAACAAGGATAACATGGTATACTTTTATGTATATGGATGGTTGTTGAGAATGGATGACACATACATAAGCATCCAAATTTTCTCCTGTTGTAGATCTGGTTTCAGTTTGCTTCCCCCCCCC
>NW_020799142.1:28646948-28679382 GCF_003259725.1 Athene cunicularia
ATTTTATTTTATTTTATTTTATTTTATTTTATTTTATTTTATTTTATTATTTTATTTTATTTTATTTTATTATATTTTATTTTATTTTAATTTTTTTTTTTTTTTTTAAATGACTGTTTCCAGACTTGCTAGGACTGTTTTCTTTATCAGATGATGGATGATAGAAAGGGAAAGATGAGCTATCTGAGATCCTTCAGGATTCCTTCTCTGGAACAGGATCAGATTACAGTTTTCATTGTCCGTGGTTGGAAAAATTAAAAAAATAAAGAAAAAAAAAATCTAAAAATGAAAGACCTGTCCAAGCTGTCTGACCACACACTGAGGCGCACACTCACAAAGGCCTAGATTCGTTGTTCCCTTAACACCTGACTGGTTATAATGATACAAATACTCCATGATGTTAAAAGCAGGAGCTTAATTTCTCCAGAGGTTAACTCAGCCTTCCTCTGATCTCAGTTAGCTTGTGAAGGGACTTATCTCTCTTCATTGACTAGACAGGAAGCTGAAGGCAACTATTCCAATTTAAAAGCCTGCAGATCCTGCACAAATTAGCGGGATTAATCCAAGTCTAATTCTTCATGTGTGGCTGACTCTTTCATATCAAGTTTCCATTGGAAAACCAGCTTGAGAATGTATGTATATAATTGACAACAGGTTGAGTGATGGTCAAAAGAAGTCATCTCAATGGAAAACCAGTTTGATTAAGTAGAATTTATCTAGAAAAATGACAGTAGCCTTAAAAACCCAAGACGCTAATCCGGCTCCTCTGTTTCCAGTAGGATATTTTATCAACTGTTTTAGAGTCAAGATTTCACCCAATTTGTTACTGGAGATTCCCATTTGAAACAGGCCTAGGTCACCTCAGCATTTCAGCCCAAGTTTTTAAATTGAATACCAGCAGATTGTTCTTTCCCTTTCTTCCTACTGTAAGGTTTTGGAAAATGCTGACCCTTCCCCTCTCTGAGCATGCTGAATACTAGATAGTACTTCTACTTCAATATAGAATTCTCTGTGATACTGTCCTTGGACAAAATTCTCTCATTTTTACTAAGCACATTGTTTCTTGACTCTACTCCTTTGCATGTACATGCAGGAATACACCATACTTAGATACTTTATGTAAATACATATACAGTATCTTCTCCTATATAGAGACCCATTAATAAAGATTATACTATTCATTGCTATTTCTTCCAGATGAATAGAGTATTATCAAGAGTATTCTTCCTGTAGTAGGAACAATAATATATTGTCGATAGAAAGATAGCTTAATAAGACGAAAAATCCGTTCAACGACAGGGACAATTGATTTCATAGGAAACTATGTGACAGGAAAGAGTCATTGCATTGTTTGGAACACCTGTGGTTAATTATCATAGCTGAATACATTAAAATCAGTTTCCAACCTCATATATCTTCATAGACTGTTTGGTGATATTAAGTGATAAAGGCTTAATAATCAAAAGTACTGAGTTAGCAAATGTTTTCTAATTTTAATAACTTCTTGTTGTAATTACCAAGTCTTGGAGTGAAATGATTTAATTAGAAAGTAATCAAGAAGTGTCTACTGTTAATTGAAGAAATTATAAAAGATCTACATTTTTAATATATTTCTTGGGTAATAAAATTAAAGTCTATGATAATTATTTTATAAACTATGCTGATAAGAAAAGTTTGATACCAAAATGAGATATTGTGTATAATAATTCCCACAGCTGCATTTGCCTTTGGCAGGTATAACCCAAAGCAAGGATACTTTGGACATATCCATTATCTGTCATTTCACATCTTAGTATATTTAAAGAATGTCCATTCATGCTCACAGCTCCTATGAGAATAGCAATAATTATCATTATACTTATTTTCTCAACTAATAAAGTGATGTTAAATGCATCAGGATAAATCACGACTATTTATAGGTTAGATTGAAAAATTTCTTTCTAATCTCCTTTTGTAGAAAACTGGATTTACAATTAAGCTAATTTTTAAAAGAAATTGAGATGATTTTAATTTCATAAACATTTAAACTCTTCAGAAATTAAAAAAAAAATAAATAAAAAGGTCCATTTCAAATCAAAACAAAAAGGAAAACTTCAAAGAATTTGAATTTAGAAAAAGTCTGCAGATGACCTAGTAGGATTTATAGTTCATATTCTTCACCTTTTCATTATTCCCTGCCAGCTGAGTACTGAAAATGGATGATATTTCCCAAAATCCTCCATGGTTATGCATTCCCATGCTGAACCAAGCTCAGCAAATGGGGTGTCAGAAATGCTGAATGTGTCGTAGGGATAAAACCTTTTTTTTTTTTTTTTTTTTTTTTTTTTTTTTAAACATTCCAAAACACTGATCATCCAATTTAAAACTTCTGTGGTGAACTGCTATTCCCTCTTGGGTGTCTGTTAAAGTTAATTTGTCAATGCACAAGAAGCACAGGATAAAGATCTTCTAACACAGGTCTGTCAGAATAGACATGGTGTATGTAGGCTTCTGAAGTGGTACATGCTCTTAGATCCTAGGCTTGCATGAAATTCTTGTACACTAATAAATAAACACTATTAAAGAAGATGTTTTCCATGAAAAGGAAAAATTACCTGCTTGCAGGAAAGGTGACAGAGTTAAAAACACACAGAGAAGTATTTTCCAACCTGCAATAGAAATAATTGGAGAAAATAAATACATTCTAAAAAATGAGAAATTATCTAATTGTTGGGTTGGTTTTTTTTTTTTGTTTGTTTGTTTTTTTTCATAGGAATGCCATTATTGGTTTACACCTTTTAGTTATTTCTCCTGAAAAGCACATTTGGTTAATAAGAAAACCAATATCACTATTCCTTTCATTGCTGTTCTTAATCTTGGAGGACTTTTCAGACTGTCAACAAATGATGTCATATGACACGCATGGTGAGCTGCCACTAGCGGGATGGAAAGTGACATCTGTACAGCTGAAGAAAATTCAAATGATCTGTCTGACTAACAAGACTGCAAGTTGTTGCAGTAATGATTGACAAACTGTCAGGCACTTCAGACCAGGTTCAGAAATGCATGTACATTCCTAATTTGCACATGCTGTTAATATAATTGTAGGTGCAAATAAGACACTCCCAAGGCAAAGGTGTAGTAAGAGCTGGAAGCACCTAATTCACATACGTAGGTGAATTCTCTTGTCAGTTCAATTGTTTTCTATGCACCGATACCTTTTCCTAATTTGGTAAACCTTTTAAAAAACCCTATCAACCAGTCAAACAATAATGCCCAGAACACATTACTTTTTCTAGAAATGTTCAGATCAAACTAAATGTAAATTATTTGACCATAAAGAACGGCTGGTTTGGTTTTTTTTTTTTTCCATTCTGCCTTAGACAGAAGAGATCACCTTGACATAAGACATCTATTTGGAGCTAATGACTGGTTGGTGATAATGCTCTCTATGTGTTCACAAGGCCATCAGCTCCTCCCAGCTCTTCACTAATCCCCAGAAGTTACCTTTGGCCTTGATCATTATTGCTTAAACAAACACATCTTGAAAACTTAGGAGGTTACTTTTAATTTACCTGCCATCTAAAGTCATTTTTCAGAGACACTCTGTCAGCAAAGGAGACGAGTCAACGTCTTCACTGTAAAAGAAAAAGAAAAACCTCACTCTATGGCATATTTTATATGAAGAAGAGAAAGAATAATTATATGTTACCTCTTATGGTTACCTTGCAAGAGAGAATTTTCTGGATGACTTCTTTTACAGAATGAGAAAGTCTATTTTACAAAAAGAATAACAAATTAAAAAAAAAAAAATGGGAGGAGTGGAGACATTGGGGAACTTTTGCATCCTTTAGGGTAACAAAAAAGGGAACATTACAAAGACTGTTCCCAACTGGGCATGGATTTATAAGTTACACAGAGCACCCTTATTTACTGAAATGCAGAAGTGTATGCATGAGAAATTCCCAGCTGCTGACATTTTGTGAGCTTTTAATAGTACCATTAGTCAATATATCAGTATGCAGCATATCATATTGACTAGAGCTGATGTTTATAGTGGAAAGCTATTGACTTATGGGATGAAAAAGTGGATATAATTCAGCTTCAGGCATTATTGCCCACTGGAGGTTACTTTTTCATTTACAGGGACAATAATTTGCCCTGTAAACTGAAAACTCTAGGCTCACTATATATTTTACTATGCACTTTAATAAGACTTTTTTGCCCTAAATGTGCTTTACATAGAGTCTGGAATTTCAGCAGTAGTATATCCTATATTATCATAGCTGATATTAAAAAAACAAAAAAACCTTGAGTGGCCCACTAAAATTCTTAATTTTAGAAATGGTCAATAATACATTTAGATATAGATATAAAGGGATACCTCCTACTTCTCTATCATACTGTATGACATTGCCAGCAGTCTTGAGGTTGGACTTTAAATCTTAAATTGACTGCTACTCATTTATGCATCTTTAGTATGGGATCGGGATCCTTGGTATAGGATGTATCTCGGCTAACTCTGCCTGTTCCAAGCATTCAACCAGTTTGGGTAGAGAAGTTGTGCAGTGC
Organism: Athene cunicularia; assembly: GCF_003259725.1. Lineage (NCBI taxonomy): Eukaryota > Metazoa > Chordata > Aves > Strigiformes > Strigidae > Athene > Athene cunicularia. The sequence goes on from NW_020799142.1 coordinate 28,651,500, forward strand.
TCATCCTCAAAAGATATTCAAAGATATGGTGAGGCACTTCATACACAAACTACTGGTTAGTTGCAGATCACATGATTATTCCAAGATGTTTTCTTTGTATGGGAATCACTCATCCTTGATCACAGCGGATGACTTAGAATGTTACCATAATAGAGGTAAATAGTTGCATAGAATACCCAGTGTATTGACTGATGAACTAATGGGCTGGATCCTACAGTTTTAGTAAAAGATCGGCTTGATAACCACAAAATGCATACACTTCAGCTGACAATACATCTTGATAAGCTAAAAAAAATTCAGAATTAGCTTGTCAATAGCAGAAATGAGTCAATAGCAGAACAACTGCTATCCACTTCTAATCATAATAATGGCACAATAGACAATATTCATTATCCACCTGTCAAATCTTGGTGTGAAAAAAAGCAGTAATAGATCAGGGATATATAACAATAGCAGTAACAATAATAGTTAAAACAATAGCAGCAGCAAAACCAAAAACCATCATGTCCTAAAATTAGTGACATAAATCAATGAGTGGTTTTTTTGTGTCAATTCACATTAAGATACATTGTATGAGACATAATAACCTGGAGTATCATAACACAACATGACATCCTGGGTTTACTTCATGAATTGTAATTTAAGACTTTTTTTTTTTTTTTTCACCCACTAGATAGTTACTGACTATAATACGGTCAGGGATTTTCACCAGATTTCTTGGTAAGGTGCTCACTTACCTGTATCCTGGAGAAAATCCCGTTCTTTTTTTGAAAATCCCATTCTCTTGCCTTTTTTTGGTAACATTCATCCTACAGTGTTATTGTGCAACAGGTCTAAATAATTTCAGTCACTGTTTGACAGCTTAATGCTGACTTCTCATAGGGAGGAAATTCCCCTGAACTAGCACATAAGACTGGAGAGTTTTGAGATCTTAGGTAAGTCATGTTTTTCTCTTTGTGGAATTCTGGTATTGTTTTCCAGCTATACAAACTATTTCTTCCTCTACTTGTTTGGCCCTTGATTAGTAGTGACAGCATTACAGGGAGAGCCAAGATGGTGTTATATTAGCCACGTAGGATTCCATCACTTAAAGGTAGGTGTCTGCTTTGAAGGTGTCATATGTGAGCTGACTATCTGAGATCCCGTTATAGTCAAAGGGGATTATGGTCAATAAAGACACCTTACTCTAAAATAGACAGACAGACTTTTTTTTTTTTTTTTTTTTTTTTTTTTTTCCCCCTTCTAGATATTTCAGTGCACTGACTGAATTTCCATGGAATGCAATCAGAACCAACATATCGTCATTACCATATGTAGGTTTCTGAACCTGAGGCTGAAACCCACTGTTACTACTCAATCTACTTGGCTGGACATTTAAGTGTGTAATGCCACTTGAGACACTGCCGTGTTATCTAAAACATTTGTAGGGGTCTGGCAGATGTGACACAATATATAGGTAAGTAAAATCCTTCCATTCTTTTGGAGTGACAACCAAAACAGAAAGCCAAGGACATCTCAAATGACACTAGATAATAATGTCTAGTCAATTTTACTTTATTCTTAGTGTCTAATTTATTACAATCATTAAGGATATATCTATACTGAGAAGTTAAATAGAATCAGGAACATTTCTGGTCATTGGGGTCAAGCAGCAAAATATATTTGGGTCCATGCTGGTGAATTCTTCAGGCTTCCAAAAAGGGTGAGTACACCTGGAGTAGTTATTGGGAATGGGTGGTCCTAACTCCTAAAATGGACCCTGATAGTGGCAGTGTGCTAGCTGTTATGAAACAAAACTGGACCAGAAACTGTCCTAATATCTCACTAATATAGTCAGGCATGCTTGAGAGTCCTTCTGGGCATTATTTCATTTAGCAGCCATAGATAAAGTGCCTAGGAATCCAGCCATGTTTAGGAATTAACTGTAAGCATTCCTGGTTTAGACAACAGATTAGGTAAAAATTCTCATCTTTTCATCTCCCCACTCCAATCTGCATCCAACTATATGTAAAATAATTTCAGCCTTTTGAGGTAACATACCTCTAGATGCATCAAGTTCTACCCAGATTTATTTTTCTCTCTTCCTCTGGAGGTTATGGTCATTCAGTCCTGCAGTTGAGGTATTGCAATAGGTTTATATGGGTTTGGTATTTTATTCATTCTTTTCCCCATCTCTGTTTTTCTCTTTCCATTCAGAAACAGAGCCTAATAGAATTGCCACTGCCAAAACCCTCACTCCACTGGAGTGAAAACCATTCATTTGTCGTCTCAATTTTAAGATTCCTGACTCCAAATGCAAGGGTATTCTCCATGGACGTAATGAGACATTTAGCAATTCATTCATTTTCTTCACATGCTACTTATTTAGACACTCAGCAGTTGGCAGCTTTGATGTGAGTGGTGGAAATTATAAAGACATTACATATCATAAAAATATAAATGAAAGAAAACATAGGCCTTGTTTTATATCAGACTAAATTGACTAGTGTCATACTCAGGATATTTTGTTTTATAAATTATAATCGTTACAGGAGGTTCTCCCTTGAGTGAAACACTACCTGTCTGTTTCATATATAACACCGTCTCTTCACTTTTTCTCCTGTAAAGAAATTGCTGTGCAAGACTTAGACACAAAGAAGTAAATGTAGAAACTCAAATAGTACGCATATGAGTGGAATAAAGTATGTCTGTGTTTGAGATCTTAAACATAATTAAGGTCTCTGACTGTCAGTGACAGAAAAGAATATTATATGGAGGGATTGGTAAAACCCAGCTGGAGAAGTAGGGCTACGATTGTTCATAAATATTTATATAGAAGGGGAAGAAAAAAAAAAAAAAAAAGAAAAAACACAATTTTCCATGCTGTTGTTCTGACCTATTTTCTGGCCATTTGAGGTAGATTGAACCCAGACAACTAAACACCCTCTCAGCTGCTCACTAAATCTTACTCCTGTAGTGGAACAGGGGTGAAAACAGGAAGAACAAGAGTGAGAAAACTCATGGATTGAGATAAAGGCACTTTAATAAATGAAGAAAAGGGTGGAATAAAATCCAACTATAAGTGATGCAAAGACAATCAACCAACACCTCCCACAGCCAGACTGATTCTCTGCCTGTCTCTGAGCAACAACAACCTTGGAAGACACTTCCCTCCCCACTTCAATTTTTAATTGTGGAGCATGACGTTGCATGGTATGAAATATCCCTTTGGTCAGTTCAGGCCAACTGACTTGCCTCTGTCCTCTCAACTTCTTGCCCACCCCTAGCCTACTTGCTGTAGAGGGGCAGAGGGAGAAACAGAAAGCCTTGATGCTACGCAAGCACTGTTCATAAATACACAAATCATTAGTGGGTTATCAACACTGTTCAGTCACAAATTCATAACACAGCATCATATGGACTCCTGTGAAGGAAGGTAAACTCCATTCCTCACAGGCTTGGTACAACATTAAAAGTGCTGGTATCAAAACAGTGATTCATTTTGACTACAGGGCATGTATATAGTGAGAAAAATCTGATAGGTGTAGTGTGGGGAGTGAATCTCTAGATGTCTGAAGTAGGTCTTGCATACTTCAGTTCAAACAAAATGGCATATTAAACCAAGGATTGTAGTGAGATCAAAATCTACCATAACTATTGAGACACCCTATAGCCAGTAAGAGTAACATAACTGATGCCGGTTATGCCTTTTTCCTTCACGCACTTTCGGATTTGGTTCTAATGGACTTACTCTTCACTATGCATTTTTTTCTCTTAATTTTCTCCTACTTTTTTTTTTTTTTTTTTTTTTTTTTTTTAAGCTCAAAGAGATTTTGGAATCTCCACCCTTGTAAATATTCACAGCTTTACCAGATAACATGCTGAGTAACATGTTCTAAGTTGGTTCAGCTCTGAGCAGGACGTTGAAGTAAGGGTCTACCAGAGGTCCCTCCCAGCTGATACCACAGAGTTCTGCTTTGTGTTTCCACACTAGTCCTCTCCTACCAGTGCCAACAATCCTGTACACAACTACCAGCATTTAGATCACCATTTTATAGACACTATTTTGCGGTATCCACAAATACCCTGACTCACAGTGGGTGGGTATCCTATCTGTGTTGATGTTCTCACTGCCATCTCAATTCCCTGGCTCTGGTCTCATGGAAATTACTGTGGGAAAACAGATAGAAATAGCAAAGTGTAGTTAAAACTCATGCAGATATCTGGGGTTTGCTGTTGTATTAAATTATAGCAGTGAGCCTTACAGTGAGGCTGTCTTCAGATGTGGATTTTGGGAAGTACTGAACAAGTCTAACACCTGCTCAGTTTGCTTCATGTAATTTTACCTTCTGAGACTGACACCTAAGATACCAGTCAGGCAAGATAGTAAACTGTATCTTAAAAATTACATATGTGCTTAAGTATGTTGTTGAAACTTAAAGAAGCAAATCTGGAAGGATTTTTCAGCATATGCTTTTTATTACATAAATTTCTAAGATCTTTGCATTTTCCCCAGTCGTAAGCACAGGACACCAAAAAGATATCTACTCGCTCTACTTTGGTACCACAAATAAATATAGAACTTTTTCAGGGGCTGAATAGTATCTTTCAAGCAGCAATGACATACAATGAAATGATTTTTAAAAGATCTTGTTTCGTTTTCTTGTGATTTCAACAGTTTCCGTAATTATTTCCATTTGAAATTTATAGACTGCTCAAAATCAGAAGACGGAAGGGGTATTCAGTACAACTGTCTTAACCCATCCGAAGGTTTAAAATCATACCAGTCTTCTAGAAATCTGAGTAGAGTTAATCACTGAGATACTTTGAGACATGACTCATTATATTTATCTGCTTTAGGGTGGAATGAGTTTCCTTTTAATTCCCAAAATCATATTGATTTCTCATTTGAAGACACAATAATTAATTTATCCAGATGAAAAATTTCCTTCCAAATACCTTGTTTATGTAAAATTTTTCATGAATTAATATTTTATGCTAAAAATGTTAGTTACTCATTGAGGTATTTTTTTTACTCCAAACCCTAAACATCAAATTCTGTAACATTACTTTAATTCCTACAGGTATGCTGCAGAATCTCAGCCTTTTCTGTTCTGTCCCGAGCCTGAAGACATTCTTGTGATCACATGAATGCAATGATACACTGGTTCTTCTCACAAAAAAGGGCATACAATGGTATGGTTTGTTTATTTTGGCCTGGAGGAATAATAGATTATAGAGTTATGACAGCATAATTCATTTAGATGCATTTATTAACTGAAATATATTGCATTGTTTGACTAAGGCAGTTACAACTTTGTTATTTTGTCAGTATTCAACACATAAAAAAATCCTATGTAGATTATTGCTTCTCATTAAAGAGTGTAGGAGATGAAACTCTGAATGACAAGCTTCCTAGGATCCACTGTTAACCAACTTTTCTGTTTAAAACCGATTTTTTTAATATAGTTTCATTACAAGGAGGCTTGTGGCAAACACACAGTTAAAAAAAAAGATTTCAAGTGATGATGTAAATATTACAGGTTTCTTCATAGTTTTTCACTGACAAATAAGCAAACCATTGATATTAAAATTACTTCTGTCAGATTTCATGTCAATCATAAATCAAACTTAAATCCATCACAAGTTTTTGAAGATTCAGATATATATAGTTGATTGACGTCTTTTCCCAAAAGTTTTGTACTGATGTCAGCTGGAATTTATTGAAGTGGTTTTTGTGTTTGGTTGGTTTTTATCCTCTGCTATTTCATTATTTTTGAAATCAGGAAATATTATTCTCTTCACAGATATAGGCTGAATTGGTAAAATGTATGGCTGAAATATATTTGAACAATTCCGGTTTTATATTTATTCTACTTCTTTCCCTCAGTGCTGCCTGAATATTTTAATTTCCCTTGACAACTAAAGTATGTATTTACTATTGAAGCCTGATAATTTTTTGCCTCAGTCTTGATCTTTTTCACTTCATATATATTGTTCTCTTGTTAATGACTCTTGAACAACTTCAGGAATGTTTCTTTTATTAGCCAATAATTTTGTCTAACACAATTTAGCTATACCTATACATTTTTTGGCTTCTATTGCTTACTAGTGGTTCTTATTTCCCTATGATTTTTCCGTTATCATTTTAATTCAGTATAGTATAGAAGCACTGTATTCAAGTTTAACTTTTGCTTGAGAAAGAAATTTTCTGTAGCTTTCCGATGCTGAAAAAGGAAAATATACAAGCTTCCTTTATATTCATGTTCTGATCTGTTCCACTCAGATGATTTCTCTGCCTAATTTCCATTTGTTCTTTATCACTGAAAACCTTAGTTACAGACCTACTTTCATATTTTCATTTAATTTGAATAGAATTGACTTGAAATCATTCTATCCAGGGTTAATTTTTATGCCTGGCTTATCGTCTTGACTTACCACTACCAAATCATACAGTGGGATCAGAAATCTTTCAACTCTGGCATGTGACAAACCTGTAGGCAGCTAGGACTGATATGCTATCGCAGTGAAATTATTCTGAAGGAAATGTATGGCCAGTGCAATTTTGATTTTCCACAGTGCTAGGAATGTCTCTACAAGTACAAAAAAGAATAAGCTGCTCTAACCAGGATTAGTATGAGAGAAGGCTAATTGGTCTTTCACCTTATTTTTTGCTGTCATTCCTTCAGGGATTAGGTTAAGCCTCAGTATATGTTTCATCAGGGAATCACGGAGATTATACTTTGTCTCTCTGTCTATCATTCAGACACTTCCTCTAATGTTGACTAGATTTTTATAAACCTCACAACACATCATGGAGTTCCATTTAGTCAAAATAGGTGTATAATTTGTGGTACCAAAGGCAGAAGTTAGGGTAATAAAATGGAAGGCATGAGACAGCAACATGACTGCTAAATTTTATACTAAGTTTCCTGATTTGCCACCTTTCATCCATATTGAATCTCACCTTACCTATGGGATTTTTGCATTTTTAAATTAAGAAGATGCTAATGAGGTGTCTACGAGGCTGACCTCAGACACATAAAGCATGCTGGGTAAAACTGAGATTGCCTACTATAAAGTAATATAACCCAAAGTCATGACCTGGTACTTTAAAATAAAGCTCCACTCAATGACAAAACAGAACTGCTGAAGAAGAATGTCAGTTACTCAGCAAAATTTAAATGAGGCAGAGAGACCAACTCTTTTTCTTTCAGTTCCAGACAGGAATCTTCATGGATATTGCAAAATTGACTATCATTGTGATATCTGAATGCTTAATTATTCATAGAATTTCCTGTTAGCCTACAGGCCATGAGAAAACGTGGTATTAATTTAGGTTGGGATTCATCTCATACAGCTTCAAAAAACTACAACATCTGCAACTGGGATAGGAACACTTTCAATTCAGTACAATAAACAGAAATTTTTAAGGAATGATTCCTTGGTTCTACTTAGAAGTTCACCTTAGGATGAGCTGAGTTATGCCTTAGAAATACCAGTTTCTGGTTTTGACTAACAAGATGGGTTAAGGGTAAAACTATCTGGAGATAACCTGTGTTTATTCAGACAACTCTTACCCTTAACTTGCCTATACAATCCATGGAAATAGGTACATTCAGAGGATGACTCATCCCACCTAAGATCCATGTCTAAGGAAACTGGAACGTGAAGTTGTTAGTCTTTCTCTGCTGAATATGCAGAAAACTCTTTTTACACAACCATCATAGACAAAATGCCCAATTTCCAGTTGATATTAAAGTAAGTTAACTGTATTTGAACTTTTAACTGCACTTCAGATAAAGTCATGACTTCCATGGAGAAATTACATTTTTAATTCTAGGATCTATGCCTTTGCAGTACATTCTATAAACAAACAAAACCTTTATCTTCTTATTTGAAAGTGCCAAATAATAATAATAAAAAAAAAAAATAGCTATAGGTCTTGACCAGTCATTCTACTGTCTTGTCATTTTTGCTAAAAATGGGTATTTGCAGAACCAGTTTGCCAAATGTCAATTCCTGACCACTGGATCTTTTCAAGTTTTTCCCTCTAAGACTAAAGAAACTTCTATTATCACATTTTTATTCCTTCAGTGGGTATTTATAGACCATATCTAGTTACGCCTTTATCTTCCTTTTGAAAAATTAAATAGAGCATGGAGTACTTCATTGCACAGTGTTTTCAAACCTGTAATAATTCCTATGGAACATTTCTGAAGCCTTTCCAATCTTTTTCAATATCTTTTCTCATCTGCAGATACCAAGACTGGACAGTTTTCTTGTAATAGTCATATCAATGCCAAGTACAAACTAATAAAAGATTCCCTTCTTCTATTTGATATATTTTCATTTATATGTTTAAGGATCTTATTAGTCCTCTGCAACATAACATCTCATTGGATCCCATATTCTGCTGATAAGCTATGACTGATTCTCATTTTCCCCTTCAAGTCTTTTACAAGATCACAGCTTCTCAAGATAGAATTTTCCATCCAGTAAATGTAACTTTGATTTTCTGATCTTGGGGCAGCAATGCAGCTGACTGAGGTCAGTGTAATTCTGTTCTATGTTATTTTCTGCTAGATCAGGATCTGAGCAAGGAGTTTATTTCAAGAACTTTTTATATGGGCATGATAAAGTCCTTTTCTTAATTTTACCCCAGGAACTAAAACTAACCTTAATGTGGTTGTAATATCATTCCTTCTGAACATCTCAACTAGATGTTCAACTTTATTTTCAGGAGCCATCCATGACAATCTTGGAAACTCTGCTTTACTTCTGACTATGCTGGTCCTATCCCATATTTCTCCCTGTCTGATCTTCACACAACAGTCTTTGAAAGCAGAGAGCCCTTCATCATTAGTAACACATTTTTCTACTCATAATCTTTCCTCCTACATCCATTCTCTGCTTTCCAATTTATCCTTCAAAAAAAAAAAAAAAAAAGTTCCACTTCACAAATAAGAACCACAATGGTTTGATTGAAAATTGGTTGGGAAAGTGTAAGCCCTGACTACAGAACTGAGTAGTTCATGTGGCTTCAGTTTTTTGGAGGCAACCATAGATTCAATTCTATATATCCCTGCAGACTTACATGGTATCTCTCTAGGCTTCAGTTTATTAATGATGATATCTTCCCATTTCACAACATGATTTCATGGCTAAGTCAATAGGAGCTAGTGACTAAGGATTCACAGTGATCCAAAACAGGAATTACCTCCAAGTACCAGGTCTGTCTTGTGCAGCTGCTTTAACAGGTTTACAGCTTTCTGAAAATGATATGCACGCTTCTTCCTTCATTTTGAACAGAGAGCACTTGAAGGAGATACTACGGTTTTCAGGGATGTGGATGCTAATTCACATCTTATTGGCAGCTACTTAATCTTGTCAGGTGTACTAGGTGAATCTTAATAAAGGATTAATGAAGACAGCATGTTTCTTCCTGCTTTTATTATTGCTCCATTAGACTTTCAGTGCATCACATTTTTTTCTTCGGCCTCCCCTGAGCCCACAAAGAAGTCACAATCATCCAGAACCAAAACCATCAGAATGGTATTCTCCTACCAACTCATGAAGAAGTATGACTTTCACAACAGTGATCCCTCCTGTTATCCACAGATGCCAGTCTTTCCTTTTACCTGTTATTGATTCTCAGAAAATCCTATTCAACAGACTTAGTCCCCCTAAGGAATGATATTTCTTCCTCTTTTCTAGTCCATTTTAGTGTTTTGTCTCTACTGGCATCTCTCTACAAACCTACAAACTTTATTTCCCTGTAATCTCCACTTCTCCTAGACTTTGTGGTCAGTCTCTAAATGTATCAGACTTCTGGTTCTGATGGTAGCTCTGATAAGCACTATGAGAACAATATTTGTCTGGCATAGGTAGAAACAGGTACCTGGTCCCCAACTTTGGTCGGAAGTGCCACATCTTCCAGCAGCCACTTACCCTACTTGCCTCAGAAGTGTCCCCCAGTCACATGGTCTCTGTATGCCACCTCTTTCGACCATTTTATTTCAGCCATGATTTTATGTCAGGGAGAACATTTTTGACAACAACCTGACCCACATGTTTTCGTACTGCCTTGTGGTTGGCTGGCAGAAGTGCCCACACCTTTCCACTTTCCCTGGAAGCGCATCAGTACGGGAAGCTCTTGCCTACCACATACACAGAGGCTGCCATCTGTGGACATCATAGCCCCATGTGTTTTCATACTGTGCTGTGTTTTGGTGGTTGCCATTTTTTGAAAATGTCATCCTCACGTGATCTCAGAGCACCATTTGGTTGGCTGCCCTTTTCTTTTGGACCATGATGTGCTTATATACAAAATTATATACATTTTACACATCTATATACATGTGTGTGTGTGCAAATAGGCATAAATTTATGTCAATTATTTATACATGGATACACTTTATGTATCTTTACACTTGTATATATATATAACCCACATGTATGAATATATACATAAAGATATGTAAATTAAATATATATATAAGTAAAAGTGTATCAATCTAATGTATAAAGAATTTTTTGCTAAAAGCTAGTGAAATTAATAATTAAAGTTTAAATGTAAATAGAAAGGTATTAATCAAAAGTAAAAGGCATGTTTGGGACCCACCATTTTGCAAGTTTCCTAAAGAAACCCTGACATGTTTGGATTGAGGAGTTTGCAGAGGTGTGGGTGGGTGCCATTCAGCAAGGGGGACATCCTGAAATGTGCCTAAGAGCTACAAGCCTGTCCTAGGAGGTGGACAAGGTTGATTGTATGTGTTTCCTCATTCAGGGGTCTATGCACAATGACAGTCAAACTTGGTGGATATATAACAGTTTTGCAAACACACAATGTTGTTAAGTTCATCCTAAAAAACAATAGACATTATGCAATAGCTGCTATGCACCTAAACCATTGCTCTAAAAGGCAAAACATGTTCTGAAATGTCTAGGACTTTAAAAACAATTTTTAGTAGGTGATGCATGCCATCAGAAATTACAGACTGACCAGGTGAAAAAAAAAAAACAACAAACAAACCAAACCCAACCCCCTATAAACTATCTTTTAAATAAGCTGTTAAAGCAATATGATGTTCACCATTTTGTTACTAATATTTAAGACTGTTAAGATGTATTCCCACATGCAGCTGACCTGTAACCAGTAGAATAATAGAATCATTTCATTTGGAAAAGATCTTTAAGATCATCAAGTCCAACCATTAACCTCACACTGCCAACTCCACCACTAAACCCTGTTCCTAAGTGCCACACTTACAGGTCTTTTAAATACCTCCAGGGATGGGGACTTAACCACTTCCTGGGACAGCCTGTTCCAATGCTTGGCAACCCTTTCAATGAAGATATTTTTCCTAATATCCAATCTAAACCTCCCCTGGTACAACTTGAGGCCATTTCCTCTTGTATTGCTTGTTACTTGGGAGAAGACAGCCACAATGTCACTCTAGCCCATTCAAGATCCATCATTCCTGACACGATATACATTTCTCCTATCTTAATTATGTATAGAAGACTGTCCTGTGAGACCACTTCTGCATCTGCAGGAACAGTTTATACTGACTGTTCGCAGTTTTTTTATCTGCAGCTCCTGTGGAGCTAGCCAGCCTGGCAGAGCTAGGATAGACAAGGAGACATAAAGAATAGCTCAAGAGAGAGTTTTCAGGGGGTGTTCTGGTAGTGTACAGAGAAGGAGTTGACAGCCATGGAGTTCTTGGGATGAGTTTTCCAACAGGACCCAATGTACCCCTGCATCCTGACACTGCCAGGCTGGGGTTGGAGAGCCCAGGCTACTGGGCTGGATTCCAGTGTAAAGCTGGAGGCAGCCACAGGGAAGCTTACCAGGCAATTCTTATGGGTACAGACAGTCCTTCTGTCTTTTCTGCCTGTAAATATCTGGGTCATGGTCTTCCTGGTGATACATCATGCAGACTGGAAAGAAGGGAGACGGTGGCACAAACACTGAGCACCTTTCAGGGGCCTGAGAAGGTGCTCTTGGGGGATTTTCCCCCAACCTCCTTTGTCTCTATCTTGCTGGGAGACAGGCATGGCTGGAGATGTGGGAAGGATACTTGATGCCCTGGAGAGGAAGGGGGCATTAAAGGGATGTGTTTTACAACAAGCACGGACATGTGTGACACAGGCACCAAGTAGCATGTGGGGCAGGAGGTGAGAGAGGCTGGAGAAAGACGTCACTAGGCATTGGAGGTCCGTGCCTCACCGCACAACTTAGGTCACTGCCTTCATGGCCCTCTGTGCCCCACACCATCCTCATCCCTGTGCTGATTCCTGTCTCCTGCCCCCAGCCCACCCCACATTCTGACTCCAAGGAGAACTCCTCTAGTCTTGGTGATTTGGTGTGCATGTCAGTGTAGTTTTTAACAGATTAGGTCTGCAAGATAACGGGTCTGCTTGAAAGCCTGCCCTCACTGAAGCAAATGGCAGTGTCCCTGACTTCTGGAGAGCTCAGATCTCATCAGAAGCCAATACCTGACCCTGGGCTTCTGTTCAAGCACTGGCATTGGCTTAACTTTCTCCCATTTCAGAGGTCCTTGTTGTTAATGGTTTTTTGTTTGATGATCTTACTGGACTTTTTATTAATCTCTATGGAGGATGTTTGCCTGGGCCAGTTTAAGCATCTAGTTTATTTATTTATTTATTTATTTATTTATTAGATTTCTTTATAGATGATAAGAATAAACGACAAGAGCATGATTTGTTCTGTTTTAGGTATATCTTAGGTTAGGATGGATCACCCTCCCGTGACAAAAAAAAAAAAAAAAAAAAAAAAAAAAAAAAAAGATTACCATATTGACCATGGAATTTTATGTGGTTGAAGGTAAGTCTAGACCTATATGAAACTCTGAGATGCCATCTCTAGATTCCTTCACTCATCTGAAGGAAGGAAAAATACTATCTACTCAGTACTAAGGCTTGATCTATGATTTCTATGTGAAAGTAATACAAGATTTCTCACCACTAAGGTGATGATGGAGCTTTCTTTTCTCCCCAGAGATTACACCTGATCACTTATTTTAAGTGAAAGATTAATATTTGTGGCCAAGTGATAAGAATAACATTTTGAAATGCAGTAAGAAATATCTATATAAAATCATATCAACTATAAACAATGTTAGTTTTTTTGAAGGAGACTGAATAATGCTGCTGCTCTGACCCAGGGGATCACTTCCGTCACAGCAAAGAAACCTCTGATGTGAACTCCAAAGGCATCATGACATTTAATGGAGAGATTTTTAAGTTTTGCCTGAGCATCTTGCATCAAATGATACATCATCACTTTCTTCCACAAAGCTATCAGCATAAACTTTGTGCTGTTATCAAAACTCTCCAGATTACTGGTCCGCTTTTTGAGGCTCCTATTTCTTGATATGAGGCTTCTATGTTGCCCAAAGCTTAACTGCCTGGATCCTATCTTTGGTACACTGTGTAGTACGATTCAACCACATGGGCTGTCTGAATAATGCCGCATCGTTCGCTCACTTGCCTCTCACTGTGGTTCAGCTCTCATCATCAGCTTCGAAAAAGCACACAGCACGACATGCTTTTTTGCATTTGCTTGGACTGCAGTGGTCAAGCTGAACAGTGACAAGTCTGTGCCAGTTCTTTTCTGGCAGTTGGATCTCATCGACTGCCAGACCCTGTAAAAGAAATAATCTCCCAATTGAAGACAGTTTGTGGTGGAATATGGTGATGGGGTAATTGTTCAAACAGCTTCGTTCGTCTTTCAGAGCCAGAGTTTTTGACTGTCAAAGTCACTGATTATCAGCTCAGCCAGTGTAGGAGGCTTTTTTTCCCCCCTCCAAGCTACAGGACATTGAGTTCCATAATTGTTTGCAGTCAAATGCCTATGCAATAGTTAATTGCCTTCTGTAAGCTGCTTGGCGAGTGGAGCAAGAGGAATGGTTTGATGAGTAGAGCTAGAGTCCAAAACACTGTGGAGCTTGCAGCAATAGGATCCCTGCTGATAAGAAACAAACACAACTGCTTCTGTGTCATTGTGTTTTTGGCTGCATCAGGCAAGTTTTGGGAAAGTTATTGTCTCCTAGCAGGCGGTGTAATGGGCAAGGACAATGTACTAGCTCACCAGCCTTTCATCTCCAAACCCAACCTCAAATTCTGGCTCTAGTCACTCTTCAGAATGACTTTAGTACATCCCAATTTATGCTCATTTCGGTGCCACAGTGACTGGCACAGGCAGGCAAAATTTGCTTCAGGTTGCTGCTGAGGTATCCAGAAGGAATCTCAGAATAACTATACACTAAAGGCCAGGGCAGAGGCGTATCAAGAGTGCAGTGTGGGAAGAAACAAGGGCCAGACTAAGACAGAGACCAACAGGAAAGTTTTTTTTGTACAAAACCCTGTATCTATGCAAAGATGCAGTCCTAGTGTCGCAGAAAGTTCTAAATCAGGACTGAAGTGTATTATCTCTCCAATACAATTTTCAGAATAGGCAGAATGTTTTACAGATTGATCAGAAACAAAAGTCTTTCTTAATTACAAACAAACAAATAAACAAAAGAATTCTCTCTTCTTTTTACTGTAGCACAGAGCTGTGTTCAATCCTGCAGGGAATGTTTTTGAAGATCAGGGGATTAGCTATGTTATTGTGTACCCTGAAACCTGAATTTCTTTAAAGGATTTTTAATGCTTACTTCTTTTGAAGAATCTTGTAATTTACAAACAGACCAAGGAAGAAAAACAAAACAAATTAAAGAAAACTTAGGTACAAAATAACTCCTAAGGTACTTTTTAATAGAAAGTTAATACAGACATGTAGTTAATATGATACTATTTCTAGAGTAAAAGATATTTAAAGATATTATAACTCTTGCTAGTGCTTAGCTAGATAATAGGACCACATTTTAAAAACACTTATACGTGTTCTTAGCATTAAGTAATTAGGTAGTTCCATTACTTTTATAAATATATCATTATTTGGTTCCATAGCTTTAAGCACATTACTAGTTTCATTACAATGTTAACTAAATTCAGAGTAGTAATGGACATAAGTAAAACAAGTTATTATGTCTTTTCAGGAACCAAATTTTACCATTCTCATGTTCATTGTACAAAAAATCTCATCTTAGATGGCTTGGGTAAATCAATAATTCAGTTAGCAGAAGTTAAAAATAAAACCTAAAAGATTGTTATAGATTTTTAGACAATACTATTTGTTCCACTTATTTTTGCAGAGGACATATTAAGATTTTTTCAATGTATTTTCTAAAACCTCAAAACAAAAAGTTTGAACTTTGATTTAAATTTTAAGATTATAGAGTAACTGTGTGACTTTGCTGGGTAGCAGTAATGAATTTTGGAGGACATAAAGATAGAAAGAACGTTTTAATGTATTTGCTTCACATTAAAATACCAACAGCCCTTTCGAGGCAACTGGATGAAAAATGAAAAATCAGATGTTTCCTGAACATGATTTGGTGCCATGACCACTTCCCTTGGAAGCCTGTCCTGGTGGCCATCCACCCTCTCAGTGAAGAACCTTTTCCTAATGTCCAATCTGAACTTCCCCTGATGCAGCTTCAAAGCATTTCCTTGTGTCCTATCGCTGGTCACCAGAGAGGAGATGAGCACCTCCCCCTCTCCTGCCTTCCCTGAGCAATCATACGGAGCAGGGATTGGACTTGATAATCCTTATGTGTCCATATGAATCTGAGATATTCTATGACCTAGTTTGGTTTATTTTCCAAAGCCTTTCAAAGAAGACCATATTTCATGCATACTCATAAAGTAGCAAGTTAGCTTGCTACTTTAATTCTCCTATGGAAATTACTCCTAGGGAAACCTTTATATCCAGAAGAACCCATTTCAACCATTAATGTTTTCCCAAACTGATCGGGGATTTAGACTATATATTATTGTTCAATAGAAAGTGTTGATTTTATTTTTGCTATTTTTTCATTGTTTGGGAATGTTCAAATTCCAATGAAAATAAAAATTATTTGAAAACTCCCAATAAAATTACTTTCACTTTCCATTTGGCTTCTTTGCCATAATTAATCACTCAATCTATTACATGGATTTTCTCCATTCTAATGGCAATGAATACTTTTGCAAAAGGCTGTGCTAGCCAATTAATGTATTATATATACTACTTATTAATAAAAAAGTTATAATGATACTTAAAAAAAATCAAATGTTTTTTTACAAATTCTGTCATTCTAGGTGATAGAAAAAGTAAAAGTAAATGCTGAATAAACTTCTGAAAATGAAGATAAATTACTTGAGGCAAAAATTAGTTGCCTGAATACAGATGTTAAATGCCATTTAATACATTTTCCATCAGTAGCTGGATGGAGAAGGAATAATTTATATCTAAAGTAGAGCAGATCAGTGTTGGGGCAACTGAATCACAGTCCTAAGATTCGTGACTTTGTCACCAAATGTCTGCGTTGAAATCCAAGGGACAGAGCATTGCAAGGGTTTTAAAGATCAGGCTGAGAAGCCTACATGTCACCATCTTCTCCTGATATTTAATCCATGCACTTATAAATTATATAAACACAGAAAAATTTGGCAGCTTGAATTTTTGTTTATTTGTCCTCAGGACAATTTTTGTCACCTTAAAGACTAAAAAACCCTCCAAACCAACAAAACTGGAATAACTTCGTATAAAGTACAGAATCATAGAATGGTTTGGATTGGAAAGGATCTTAAAAATCACACAGTTCCAAACCCCCCCTGCCATGGTCCAGGACTCCTTCCTCCAGATCAGGTTGCCCAAAGCCCCGTCCAGCCTGGCCTTGGACACTGCCAGGGAGGGGGCAGCCACAGCTTCTCTGGGAAACCTGTGCCAGTGCCTCACCACCCTCACAGGGAAGGATTTCTTCCTAATATCTAATCTGAATCTACCTTCTTTCAGTTTAAAACTTTTACCCCTCATCCTATCCGTACACCCCCTGTTAGAGTCCCTCCCCATCTTTCCTGTAGCCCCTATAAGTACTGGAAGGCCGCTATTAGGTCTCTCTGGAGCCTTCTTCAGGCTGAACACCCCCAATTCTCTTGGTCTGTTATTATAAGAGAGGGGGGCTGGAGCACCTTTGTGGCCTCCTGTGGACTCACTTGAGCAGGTCCATGTCCCTTTAATACTGGGGGCCCCAGAGCTGAACATAATACTACAGGTGGGAGTCTCACAAGAGCAAAGCAGAGGGAGAGAATATATACCTTTTTTTTTTTTTTTTTTTTCCCCTTTTTCTTTAACGTGGGCTATCTCTATTTTGTAAACCACAAAAAATATTGTGTAGGTTAATTTTTTATCTACTTAAACATTTTGAGCTACAAGTCATTATTGCAGTGATTTATGGTGGCTGCTGTATTGCCAATCTTAAGACAGTATTTTTCTTATTACTTAATTGTTCTAGTAGTGTTTTAGCCATTAGTTTCTTAGTTCTGAAAATAGGAAACAGGAGTTTTCTATTACAGATGCTCGGCTAATTAGCTCAGAGCCTGCCTAATGGGGACTATTAAAAATGCAAATAAGGAGTGATCAAATAGTGCAAAGTTTTGTCCTGACAGAATATACTAATATGTTTCTGCCAAAATAAATATATGAAATGATGGAAGAGAATCAGGCTTTAGATGGCACCTTTAACTATAAATGAGGTAGCACAAAATAACATGGATAAAAGCCAAACACTTTGTGACATTTAAATTTGGACATAGCTATAAAAATATACCTTGGGGGAGAAGGGTGTGTGTGTGTGAATCCTACACTGACCTTATGATAAAAGATAAAGAACAACAGTAAGGCAGTGTTTGTGATGTGAGCTGATTCATAAAACATCAAAAGGATAGACCACATTTTTTGTCATGGCATTATATAAACATGTACCTGTGTGTAAGCAAGTAAACAAACAAGGTGCTATGAGGGAACAATAATCAAACATTCACAATTTAGCCTATTATTTGTTTGTTTGTAAGATGAAAACCATTGTAGCAACTCTGCATAAGTTGTCTCTCACACTTTTAGGATGAATGGTCTTGGAATTAAAAAAAAAAAAAAAAGGTTGAAAAAGCCAGCATAAAGGAACTAAAAAGCTGACCTATAACTTTCATGATACAGCGAATATACTCTTCTTCTGTGTCTCAAGAAGCCACTAAGAAGGAGCAGAAGTTAACTGGATAGGAGACAAATCTTATTTGCAATTCAAATTAATAAAGATTACTATAATTTTATTCACTTTAGACAACTTTACAGACATGAGGACCTTTGTGGACTTCAGTGCGTTAATCAACTTAGACAATAATCTTGCTACAATTTGCAAGTTATGAATTGTCCAGAAAATAAATTATATCTTTCAGATGTCCTGCAAAGAGGTTTCCTGACTATATATTTGAGGGTTACTTTTCCTTAAAGAGAAAATATTTCTAAATCAGAAGCAAGGTACTGCAGAAGGAGTGAAAGAGTCTAGAAATGGAAAACCCTTAACTGTTTTAGGACTCGCATGGAAGAAAAACTCAAAGGAGGAGGTAGGGCTCCTAACAGAATGGACCTTTGCAGTAATTTGGGACTACTTGTATTTTTTGCTTTGGTACGATTTATCTCACTTTTGTTGCTAACTTCGTCTAGGTCTTCTTGCTCATTTCCTTACTGAGATGCCTTTTATTTGACTCTCATGATATTTTTAAGAAGGAATTTTTGACATCTCCCCCTTCTCTTGCTTTCTGCTCTGTTCCACATAAATCCCAGTCATGTTCTACCGCTCAGTGATCCCTTATTTGTTCCCTATTATTGTTACCACTGATTGGACAGTCTCATTGATTTTCTCCTCCCATTGCTACAGCTGGATTGTCATTTACATGACTGTCATAGGCTGAAACCTCAGGGCCAAATTCCTGCCCATTAGCAAGCTGCCTTGCCCTATTTAAAAAAGGCATTTGGTGTCCTGCCTGTCTTCTAAATAGGCCTCTTGCTGGCTGTAGCTCCTGTTGGAAGTGTCTCTCTCTGTGCTGATTAGAGCCTAGACTGAACATTTGCTAAGGAGGTCCAAGACAAACTTCTTTATGCACAGGGTAAGTCATGCATAAGATTGGATCCCAAAAGCAGCAGTACAATCAACAATAGTTTATACACACGTTAAGCAAAACTCAGAGGGGAAAAGGCTTTACGGGGTATAAAACATGAACAGATAACTAGGCTCATGACCTCCTTTCCTTGTAAACTGTTACTCTTCAGCTGTGGTCATGAGCTAAGTGACTTTGCCTTCAAGACTTTTCCTTGAGCATTAGTCCCTCTGGATTATTTTGGTAATATCTTTTGAAAGAAAAGGAGTGGGATCTGGTGGATTTGGGTGGAAGGGTCTGTAATGAGCAAGCTGTTCCCTCTGGAGACTGCAAATGCTTTTCTCACTCCAAAAAGGCATATGGTGGCTTTAATAGGGGACATGACCTGCATTCACTTAACAGTGTTCAGCATTCCATCATTTTTCTCTCAATTCTTCTTCTTAAACCTCTTCTACTCTGTTTACATTTCTCTATGTACACACAGAGATATAAGGAAATGTGCTGAATAATTTGATAGTAAAGTAACTAACACACACACTTACTTCAGAAATGAAACAGTTCAGAATAAGCAGAAAAGAAACTCAAAGCCTCAGTGCTCACATATTCTGTCTTTTGGGCTACCCCAAGATGAGAAGCTTTTGCTTTCTCTGGTTTTAATCACAAGCCCCAGTGGGGAGCTGAGAAAACTTCTGTGACAAAAGTTTCCTCTGCACTGCCGTATCTTCATGAAAAGTTTCGGTTTTGATGATTCATCATTTTCACACACACACACACAAAACACATTGTGTTGAAAGATTTCTGACCAGCCCTAGTAATGAATCCATCTGCTGCAGTCAGCGAACACAATTACGAGACAAATCACCCATCTTCAACGGTAAAGCTGAGAATAGAACCCCGTTTTTTTTTTTTTTTTGGTTTTTTTTTTTTTTTTTTTTAAAAAAAAAAAAGAGAGAAAGAAAAGGCACAGACTGTTATCTTTTGATCTTAAGGAGCTTTTTACTATCCTCTATTAGCAGATAACTTATTCTACTCTCCTAGGCATGGCCCAGCTGCAAGAAACAGACATGATCTTATACCCACACACAGATGCACACAGAGAAAAAGAGAGAGAGAATCTGTGTACGTCCTTTGCCTACTCTGTGATCATTAAAAATCTGATAAAACTTCTGTTCAAGAATGAAGGTTAGACCCCACCTGCTAGTCATTCTGCCCAGGTATCTGCTAAACACTGTCTTCTTTATTCTCAGTAGTATGACTAGGTAGCTGTTACATACCTGCTGTGCTCTGCACAAGAGACGGCTGCATATGAATGGGCAGCGAATTGCTCTTCCTTTGTGTCTGGTCTACCTGACAGTGCATCAGTGTGAAAGCCCATTGCTTCTGAAAATGATAAGAAAGTAAAGAATGTTATTGAAAGATCAAACCTGAGGCCAGATTTTGCCTGAAGACTAAACTGCTTTATGAACAAAACACTGAGGTTCAGGTAATCGATGTTCAATGTCCATTTCTACCTCAGATTTCTTTCAGCCCACTGGGGACACCATTTAATTTAGCTGTTTGCTGTAAAACAAAGATTGTGCTCATTCTGCCTCTCCCCTCCAGCCTCTGCCTGGTCTTCACTACTTACACTGTAAGATCTTCAAGTCAGGGAATTTAATGTGTTTGTACAGCACCTCACACATGGGGACCCGTCTCCCACCTGGGGCCTCTACACATCACGAAAACCACATAGTAACAATTTGGAAATGAGAGTTTAAACACAGAAGTTGGCATTGCTTGCACCAGCGTGGATAGAGTTAACCCCTTCCAACACCCTTTTCCTCTGAAAGGGCTCAGACCAGTGAATTTATGATTTAAGTCTAAACTGCCATGCATGAAAGTTTTGCTTGTGTTTGTTTCCCAAGGACTCTCAGCTGTTTTCCCATGGACTCTTTGTCTGTCTGGACAGAAGTAAACCGCTCCCTATATAACTCACTGGTAGCAGCCTTCAGTGGGCGCTTGGGCAAACTAGGATAAGGTGAACTTGAACAAAAGGACACAGAGATACAGTCGAGGGAGGGTGATCTCACCGATTTAGGAAGAAGACACCTGGACTTTACCTAACAGCACATGCTCTGGAAAGAAGGTCAACTAGTGGATACTGAGGAAGACCACGTACTTCTTCCCTCGACCATTACCATAAGACACCCCTTTGCAGGACATCTAGTGAATATGTATGATCTGTGTGTATGTAAACTGATGTCCCTTGCTAGTTCTGGGGAGCTCTTATGGTGGAGAATCCCCAGGGTGACCCCAGCGCTGCCAATAAAAAATACCTGCTTAACAGTTCTATTGGATTCTAATTGTTGAGTGAATTTATTTTTTCACCTCCCAAAAATACAGATATTCCACTGTACCACATCTGACATTTGGGGATTGTGTGGAAACCAGGTTAAAAAAAAAAAAAAAAAAAAAAAAAAAAAAAGTGATCTGACAATTATAGACTTCAGGTGCTGTGAGGAATCATCTTTCCAAACTGCTGCCAGGGGGAAAAAGACTAGTTCTGATCTGATATCTAGACAGTCTTAAGAGTTATTTTTGTCCTTGAAGCCTAATAGTGGGTTATTGGTAATTATAGGAAAAAAATACCCTAGAAAAAGGGTGGGATATCTTTTTTATTTCTTTCCCATCTATTCAGTTCTACAGAAATGTTGTGGGGTTCCTATTCCAACAAGTGCCACTTTAAGGAGACTTTACCCCCGTTATTATTTCAAATTAAAAGATGCTGGTCTTTTTATTTTTTAATTTAATGTTTATGTTATTATGGCAATTTCTCTTAAAACTGCTGCAGAAAGCTACTATAACACTGCCCAGAG
This sequence comes from Athene cunicularia, assembly GCF_003259725.1. Taxonomy (NCBI): domain Eukaryota; kingdom Metazoa; phylum Chordata; class Aves; order Strigiformes; family Strigidae; genus Athene; species Athene cunicularia. The sequence goes on from NW_020799142.1 coordinate 28,673,384, forward strand.
AAATAAACCCCACTTAACACAGTTGTACCTTGCTCTTGGAGGGAGTGGGGAGATATCCCTGCTGCTAGAGAAGGGGAACACAAAAATAAAAGCCGGGAGCACATGGCAGGGGAAGAAAAGGAACTGAACAGAATGAAAGGAGAAAAAAAAAAAAAAAAAAAAAAAAAAAAAAGGGAGGGAGAAGGAAGAAAAAGCGGCAGAAGAATAGAAACAGGAGTGGGAGAACAGCATCACAGAAGTTCCGCATGAAGTTGGGATGCCACAGAGAAATCTTTCTATATAGTATTTTAAAATTTTACTTAATTTTATTTAGGGATGGGGCTGAAGACCGCCTAGAAGGAGGCTATTTAAGAGTTCCAAAAATTCCCACTGGCTATTAATTTCATCAAATAGGCAGCAGCTATCTCTGGTTCCCTTGCTAGATAGCAAGGGGGAGGAGGAAACTGCCAAACAACAAACAGCAGAAAAATCATAACTTCCATCTCTTTATTAGGCTCTCAAGACAGATTACTAGAAATCAGAGGTGTATCCTAAACCTATCTGCAGCCTGGAAATGCTAGGGCAGAGGCAGGGAATGATAGGTAGAATTCTGAGAGAGTAGGTGTAGGCCTTCATGGCAAGGTTTCTTGTTGGAGAGTCTGAAGTCATCCCTGATTTCAATGGGAAAAAACAAGTCTATTTATCATTACATGAGACCCTTTCTTCCAAATGTCTCAAAGGAAGAGTGAGAAGGGACAAAGGAAGTAATAAGTATAGGGAGAAGAATGTAGAGAAAGGCTGAAGAGAATGAGAAGGCCATGGAAAATAGAAGTTGTGCAGAGACTGGATTTGAAGGAGGCAGCAGAGAACTCCATCAAGGAAGTCTGGTCTGAGCCTGATTCAGTTGCAGAGATGCTGCAGTTATTTGCTGAGCCGACTGGCATTGTTTTGAACTATCTGAGAAACCAGTGGCATTCAGGGCAAATTACATCTAATTTTCTGTACAAATTGCCAAACTATCAGACCCAGAAAATGTGTTTATTAAAAATCAGAGGCATAGGCATGGGTCACCTCTTTGTGGCACCAGATAATCAGAAAGAGACTAAGCCCACTAATATGGACAAATTGTATTTGATTTCTCATGCTGGAGAGGTAACCAATAAACTCCTTCATCCTTCCTTTCACTGTCCTGAAGTATGTGTGGCCCAGAAGGGGGTGCTTGCCTATTCCAGTGTTACTGATTTATTTGGAGACCTCAGTCATTGACCCACACTCATGATTAGGACTGAATAAACTTTTCTCTCAATTAGTAAATCATGAAGTTTCCTAGCAATGAAGAAGTAACTGCAGAGAATTAAGATCATGCTGGAAGAACTGTGTAAATAGCTATGATTCATCAGAAATCTATTCTTCACCTTGCAGTGGATATTCAAGAGTCCTTGATGTGGTGGAGGTATGAGGACAGGTGATGAGAAGCATTTTGGAATTTACAGAGGTGTTTAAGCTGATCTTGAAAAACATGCAAGTCTGTTGACAGCAGACCTTCTATTATCCAGCTAACCTATCTTGTTTCATCTGTAAAAGGGATCATCTACTGGTTTAAGTCATCTAACTTTGGAATATAAAATGTCAACAAATCTGTTATCACTAGCAAGCAAACTAGGACTTGGTGTAGATCTTTGGTGGAACATTTCAGCTTAAGGAACGCACAGGGTCTGAACAAAATTTCATCTCCTTTTTTTTTTTTTTTTTTTTTTTTTTTTTTTTCGCTGTAAGGCATTTTATAGAGTCTTGATCTGCCTCAAAGCAGATCATCATCTTTGTCAGGGACATGGACAATGGGATTGAGTGCACCCTCGGTAAGTTTGCTGATGAGAACAAGCTGAGTGGTGCTGTTGATATTCTAGAAGGAAGGGATGCCATCCAGAGGAACCTTGACAGGCTGGAGAGGAGGGCCTGTGTTAACTTCATGAAGTTCAACAAGGCCAAGTGCAAGTCCTGCACATGGCTCAGCTTAACTCAAATATAGATACAGCCTAGGCCATGACTACATTCAGAACACCCCTATGGAGGGTGAAAAACTGAATATGAGTCATCACTGTGCTTTAGCAGTCCTGAAAGCCAACCGTACCCAGGGCTGCATCAAAAGAAGTTTGGCCAGCAGTGTGAGGTATGTGATTCTCTCCCTCTACTCCATACTCGTGAGACCCAACTTGCAGTGCTGTGTTCAGCGCTGGGACTAACAACATAAGAAGGAAATGGACCTGCTTGAGCAGGTCTAAAGGAGGCCATGAAGATGATCAGGAGGTTGGAGTACTTCCCCTATGAGGGCAGTCTGAGAGAGTTAGGGATGTTCAGCCTGGAGAAGAGAAAGCTCCAGGGAGATCTTATAGTGGCCTTCCAGTACTTAAAGGGGCTACAGGAAAGGTGGGGAGGGACTCTATTAGAAAGTGTAGTGGTAGTATGAGGGTTAATGACTTCAAACTGAAAGAAGGCAGATTTAGATTAGATATAAGGAAGAAATTCTTTAGTTTGAGGGTTGTGAGATACTGGAAGAGGTTTGGACCTCTTGGACTGGATGATAATGGTTGGTCTGGATGATCTTCAAGGTCTTTTCCAACCTAGACGACCCTGTGATTCTGTTTCCCAGAGAAGCTGTGGCTGCCCCCTCCCTGGCAGTGTTCAAGGCCAGGCTGGACGGGGCTTTGGGAAACCTGAGCTGGTGGAAGGTGTCCCTGCCCATGACAGGGGGGTTGGGACTGGATGATCTTTAAGGTCCCTCCAATCCAAATCATTCTGTGATTGTATGATTCTATGATCTCTCCTAATATGTCTACATATGTACAGAAATTTGAGTGAAACTTAGACAAAATATTACACAGGAAAAACACCCACATATATGGATTGTGATGGTTTCCAAAATGACTGATTTGAATTAAGAGAGATGAAACTCAATAATAAAACAAACAAACAAAACAAAACAAAACAAAACAAAACAAAACACCAAAACCCCAACAACAACAAAAAATTATGTCAGAAATGAAACTGTGAAGGACTCATTCACTCTGAGTGTTTCTGTCCAAAATATATGGAGTTCCAAGATGGAAGTGCTCACATATACCAAATCAATCAAACCTTGGTTACAGACCTGGACTAAGATTTGTATTTTGATTGGAAATTAATCAGTCTGCATAGGCTTATGTGGTTCTGTAAAAACCTAGTTTAAATGGATCATCTCATCCAGAGCCTTGTTCTATGGAGAACTGACTCTTTTGTACAAGAATCCTACTACAGTTGAAGCTCCCAGTCTTTTAATGTTATATTTCTAGCTGTGAACTGTATTTTTCAAGCAAAAATAGTGAAGCATTAAACAATGGAATTTGGAATGGACTATGCATAAATAAAATTTTCTGTATCAAATGGGAACTTAATTTTCTGAAAAGACTGAAAACACATAAGGAATAATTTATAGAAAATTTGGGGACAGTTATCCAAGGTGAATCATAAAAGCTATAGCTTTAATGAAAAGAAGAAAAAGATTTTTTTAAAGTTTCCTCACTACCTTGTTATAAAGGGACAAACTTGCAATTGGGTATGCAATTCTCCCCTCTAGCATGGTGCCAAATAATTATATGGATCACTGTATAATTATGTACATTCAAGGTTCTCCTAGAAAGCTTGATTTATTCAGAATTGTAATGCCTATGCTGTTCATTCTAAAAGGTCTTTGTTTCAATCCCCACTTACGTAAGCTGCCATCTTGGCTGACATTTAAAGCTTGAACTAGGTATAGTCAAACTGAAAGTGTAAACTGTTACAGCTTAAGCGCAAGTTCCAGGGTTCTTTTGTTAGGGCTGGAATAGGCTCAGAGCATCTGCAGACTGCACACACAGGAGGCCTGTAGCACACAATCTCCAATGTAGTATGAGTCCTCTGAACATGAATTTTGCTGGAGCATGGTTTAACACACGACAGGCATTCACAGCTCCTATTGGTTTACACAGGTATGAAAAAGGGAAAAAAATGTCAGAAAATGAGAAGGGCTATCATCAACTTTTTTTCATGTTGTTTTGTTTTATTTTTACAGTATTTTTTTGTAGGGCAAATTAATCACCCAAGTAATATACCCAGAAAAATATCTGGTGAAAAATATTAAACTAAAAGTCAAAGGTGGATGGAGGTGTGAGATTTGCCCTTGATTGTATTGCAAATGTTGGATAATCAATGGATCTGCTGCTTTTTCAGAAATATGAATCATCTTTGCAATGTTTTGTGATCAACTCTTTAAAGCAACAATGATCACTTGTGTGCTTGTGTGCTCTGATGAGAGTCAAAGGCTCGAGTACTCAATAATTCTGTGGAGTTTGCTGGGAACTCGTGACATGTATATTGAAAACACAGCAGGTGATAGTCTATAAATGAGTAAAATTTCCAAATTTACATCTTGTGCAATTTCTAAAATTTCTGCAAAGTAAAAAGGGTACTTATATAGATGTGCACAAACCATTCTCAAACATAGAAATTAAGGGCAACATTTCTTTGTTAGCAAGGGTTCCACGTTGAGCTCCTGAGGGAAGACTGAAAACATCACCATAAAGAAAGGTTGAAAAGCTATAGCGAAAGTGAAGATGTGTACAAAACTGATCAATATAAATTGAAACTAAATATAAATAAAAATATCAGTGAAGTTTATGTATATCACAATCATTTTTCTATGAGATATTTTCACAGAAGAGATGATAGAATTAATTAGGTCTAAATGTAAATGGATTAGGATCTTGAAAAAAATAAATTGTTTCAAATAATATCCAACCTGATTTCTGAACGTGTTCTTATTCAAGGAATTCTTAGACATTTTTCTCTATGTGAAAAAACCTTTTTTTTTTTTTTTTTTTTTTTTTTTTTTTTCCATTTTGATCTCCCACAGAACTTAAGAGTACTGGAGTGACCTGTAAAAGCTGACTTGAGCATTTTTTCTCCACTGGAGTTCATTGTGGTCACTGTTTGAAATGCGGCTACTCTGATGACTGAATGCTAGAACACATGTAGGTATCAGAAGAAAATACTTTGAAGAGAGAAGTGTCCCTGGAAAATCCCCTTTGGCAGACAGTTATGTCAGGTAAGTCAATAGTTCAGTACTTCTGCTAGATCCTTCAGACATGCAAAAGTCTGGTTTATTCTGGCTTTTATTAATAAATTTTCTAATCTGTTTGTTCATAATGCTTCATCCTTTTTTCTAGAAGTTAAAAATCTTCCTTCTTAAACATACTATAAATAACAATATTATGTATCTGGAAATGAAAACATCAATGGTTAGGAGACTCTTCATGGCCCATTTATCTGAAGCATGTCTGCCCAGACACATGACCTGCCATAATGCCTGGCTTTCATGACTACCTTATATGAAAGAAACTTAGATTTCCGAAAAAATAGCCTTTCTTTTACCTCTCTTTCTGGCTTCCTCCCATTGTGCCTATTCTAATTTTACTGATGAATAGTAACGTCATGAGAATGAGAGCCTGAAAGAACTGCATTTTTCCAGCCTTAAGAGAAGGCTAAGGGGATATCTATAGACTAGGTCATCTATAACTACCTAGGCAGAGGCTGCTGAGAAAATGGAGCCAGTCTCTTCTTAGAGGTGCACAGTGGGAGGATGAGAGGCAATGGACACAAGCTGGAGCGTGGGAAATTCAGACTAGATGTAAGGATAATTTTTTTTCCCCTCTCATGCCCACAGGGCTCCATCCTTGGAGATACTCAAAACTTTGACAAACAATTCCTTGAATACTTTGCTTTAATTGGACTTGTTTGAGCTGACCTGCTCTGGTCAATTCCAACATCTATGATTATGTCATTTTATAATTGTGCATATCTCCCTGATGCAACTTCTGCCTACAGCTGAGCTGTAAATGAGTTCCACATATTCATATGTAACAGCAGGTGGTGATAGCTTCTTACAGTTGAGGAATAATAATTTGTGTAATGCACAACAGACTGTTTCTTACAAAAAAAAAAAAAAA
>NW_020799142.1:28679432-28748380 GCF_003259725.1 Athene cunicularia
AGTGGTTTCTATCAAAGAAACAGTAACACAAACAGAAATGAAAAAGTGTATTTTTAGTTAGTCATAGAATCATGGAATACCATGTCAAAAAGGACCTCAGGTATCATCTGGTCCAACCTTTCTGGCAAAAGTACAGTCTAGGCAAGATGTCCCAGCACCCTGTCCAGCTGAATCTGAAGTGTCCAGTATAGAGGAATACACCACTTCCCTGGAGTCATTAAGGCAGTAATAGTTAATATCTTGAATAAATTAAAAAAAAAAAAAAAAAAAAAAAAAAAAAAAAAAGGAAGATAAACTCCTTCATGACTGTTGTAAATATTCTTTCACTCAGTGGATGGGGAGATCACACAGTGGGTTGTAGAGTCAAGACTAGTGAATGGCCCTGGAGCCAGTCTGTGACATCAGGTGTTCCTGCATAAAGACACCCATTCTGTTTATAATATTTGTGGCCATATCACTGATAATTTACATTCTTAGGATAGTTATGTGACAATTTGACCTCTTTGCTTCTTGTCTTCAGGTCTCTTGTGTTCCAATCAACTATATGCATATTCTATTCAGAACAGCCTCTTAGATGGTATTGCTTGCTACTTGCGTTAACATTTTTGGAGGAATCTAGCGAGGAAAGAGAGGAGTAATATAAACAGGATTTTTCAGCTAGAATTCTGCCCTTTCCACAGACATCTAAAGGGTGAGGCACTTCTGAAAAAAAAAAAAAAAAAAAAAAAAAAAAAAACCCTATTAAAAGCCTGACAACATGTTCCAAACCTTTTTTTGATTTTGTTCCTCCCTATACCAGAGTGGCATATATAGCATTCCTGTACATATTGCTATTACCTTAACAGTGTTTTGGATCTCGGAAACTTTTAATGAAGTCATGCAATGCTCACAGTTTAAAAGCAATAACTGACAATTATCCACTTAGGGGGTTAGAAAACTGCCTTGAGAATGTAAAGTACACTACCAATCATATCTTTGTTATTTAATGGAGAGCTACTGTAATTTAGTTGGTATGACTGTCATGTAATGGACCACAGTAAATTCACTTGAGAAAAGAAGACCAAAGGCAGAATATATACACCACTGCAATAGCTTTGAGGGTCCTAAATTTATATTTTCCTGTAATGCTAAAGAGGTTTTTCAACTCATTTTCCTTTCCAAAGCCTAAATTCTCCAGACTGAATAAACCATCACTCGTAAATTCACTATGACAAACAAGGAGGCGAGTGTATGTACATGAAATATAGATTTAATAAATGTTCCTCATATACAGGGAAACTGCTGATATGTATATAGCCTACTGGTGTCCTGTCAGGGACCTTTCACAAAGTGTGATGGGTAATGTGTCATTCTTTTTGGTAAGACTCCTGACAACTGACTTTGTTACGTTATTTCAGTATTACTTTCTCCTGTTATGTGTGCAAGGTAAGTATGAAAAACATACGCAGAGGCTCGTATTCATGAGAATAGTAGGGAGAAACACCTCAGAATCAAAAGATTGATTGCAAGTTACACTCAGTGCTGGAGGAAAGGTTGAAATATTTCTTATATTAACAAATCCATTTAGTAATGCCTAGTTCCAAACCTTCCTCAGCTTATTAACTCTCAGGTCCACTTGTACCTTTTAATTATTAATGCGAGAATAAAGCAGTGTGGCCTTTTTGGACTCCTGAAGCTCTGCCAGTTCACTTTACGTGTCTGTCTATCTAGATCTGAGCCCAGAACCTCAATCTTTGAACACTTTATTAAAGTAAGAAAAGAAAATGCAGCTCTTTCTTTCCCTCCAGACTGTAAGCTTTCAGCTAAGCTATTCAATAACATCTTTGTTATTCACTGTACGATTTGTCCTTATATTTTCATACATTATTATTACACAGTTAATCATAGAGATGATAGTAAGAAAGATAGAGAAAGAAAGGTCTGAACAGACCTGCTCCAAAATATTACTTTTACATTAGATTTTTTTTATTATCATAATTTTTAGTAAAAAATACCTTCAATAAGTAGTTTTATTTGAAATAATTGTAAAATCTTAGAAAAATCCAATACAGTATTACTTCTGAATTGCTAATTGCTAATTAACATATTGAAAATTTTGGCCAAGTTGATGATTTTTCAAAGGTCAGGAAAGGGGAAAAGTCATTCATACTTCAAAGTACTAAGCAAGCTTTGACACTGTACTTGGTTCTGTAATAATCTTGTTGTCTTGCCACAGATGCAAGAGAGTTCAGTTTATGGAGCAATTTAATAAATATGACTGGAAACCAAATTTCTACCGTTTTTTGTGTTTTTATTTAACATAGGTCAGTGTTACTCTTATGCACACATTCCATTATATTATAAATGCAATCCTTTTTCACTTTACTCTTTAGTAATGGCTAACACTTTGTATGAAGGAATGCAGTTTGCCTTATTCTCATTTTATGTTAATTTTGTTCAAATTCTACCTCAAAGACCAGAATCTGCCTATGAAGAACATTCACTTTCTGGGATTAATGTGAAGTTCAAAATGCACCAGTTAGTTATTACCTGTATATTAGAGCCGGAATATTTTAAGAGCTACTCCATTCTTATTAGGAATATGAAAGATTCTTTACCTGGCTTGGCTCTAAGAGAAGTGATTGCAGAAGAGGTTACCATTAATGTGAGATACAACAAGTCCTAATCAGGAACAGGTAAAACAATGTGTCACCTTACAAGAGCAATGATGATTTACCATCAGAATGCTATTGAACATTCACTTTCATCACCCTTTTGGTGTGAAAAAAAAAAATAGAGATGAAAATAAGTTGTCTTGTTAAGTATCCCAAACACATGTCTGTAAAATACTTTTTTTTTTTTTTTCTGAAAAAAAAAGTATCTTAAAAAAAAAATCTTCAAATCTATTCGTGTAGTATAAAGGACACATTCACGAGGCCATTAAAGATATTACAATTTCCAATCTACTTGCAGTATAATTGATTCTTTGATGTCCATTTTCTGTGTGACAAATATTAAACAACTTGTCTGCAGGTCAGTGATGACTTTTATTTTAGTGGGAGGTTATTTTTTTTTTCCTGTGTAATTTATGAAAGCTTTTACTTATTTATTTGGTTAGTTATTTTCTTGAGACTACAGAGTATGACCTAAATCTTGTGTTCACTATGAAGGAATAAGAATTTTTAAGATACCTGACTTTGTTAGGTTACTCTGTGGTTTCCTTATGTCAGATGTAGAATTATTACAGGAATATATGATTAAAGCCATGAAGAAACTGAAACAATCAAAATCTACAAAGATTTTTAGGAGGAAATGTTGTCTGATTAAATATGTGGTAATCAACATATTTTTTATATTCCATAAAAAATGAAAAATATGGAAACATTTCCTATCTTGAGTAATAATAAGTCAGCATTTTGAGAGCTCTTTTCCTAATTTAAAATGTGCAGACAAAAAGGTCTTGTGTCTATCAAACTATTTAAACATTAATGTTTTGTCTTGACCTTCAGTTCTTTTCTGTAGTAATTCACTTAATTTTTGAATAAAAGCAATTTCTAATCTGGAACAAAGATTTTTTCAGTTTGGCAACCTCAAAATGGGACATTTGAAACATTTGTACTTAGCCAAGAAATTTCATTTGAATTCTAACTGGTTTGTTATTTAAAAAAAAATGAAAAGGAGAATGAAATGAAGGGTAGAAAGTTTAAAAACTCATTCCTCTTTTTTTTTTTTTTTTTTTTTTTTTTTTTTTTTTTTTTTTTTTTTTTTTTTTTTTTTTGAGGAATGTTTCTGGAATTTTAAAAATGTCTTGGTAAAATAAGCATCACGTAAATCATTATTAGAGTATGTATTTTCCAAAAAAGATAATATTCTGATATTATATTTAAAACAAATTTGTAAAGAAAAATATTTAGATTTAAGGACATAAAGTGTTAATATGTATTAGATACTGAAAAGTATCTCTGAGGGGAAAATGGCATACATCCTTTCTTTCAGTTTTATGAAACAATCTAGCTAGTTCCTGTAAAATTCAAAGAAGAAAATAGTGTTTTATTTGATGTAAGGAAGCTGTTGTTATGGACAGCATCATGGACAATTTCTTGGATTGCTTAAAGCCTGGTTAGACTATTCTCATGGCGGAAGTATTAAGTCACTGTAAATGGTTTGCTTAGAAAACCACAGTAAATAATAATTAAAAAACACAAAACACCAAAACAACAACAACAAAACCCCAAACAAAAATATGAGACAAAGTGTGCTATGTAAAGATCTTATCTGAAAGTCAGCGAAAAATAACAGGATTACATGTAGTAAGCTCTTTGCTTGTGTTTATTAGATTTTTTTCTTTTACTCTACTGGTAGCCTGCTATTCCATTGTGTATCTTGGAAGACTGTGTGTTGGGACTTGGATCCAGACATGAGAAACTACCCCTTTGAATTGAATGTCAAATCCAGGATCTTTAGAATCACCAGTTGCAAGCAAAGTAACCAGCTAATGAAAGCCAAGACGAACCTGTGGTGACGTACTAAACTACCAGATTGAAGCAATGTCACACAATTCTTTTAACATGATTCTACAATACTCAGAAAGGAAAATAATATTATATAGGCTTCAAACTTAGATGTATGTGCTGTTGGTGGTCAAGTATTGTGAATGTCTAACATTTATTAATAATGTTCAAGCATAAGAAGTGTTGAACTCAACAGCTCCTGTATTTAGCAGGACATTTAACGGTAGGATAGTGGTGAATACTGGAGTGAATTAAATACTGCCTAGGTACCAGTGAGTTCCCTTAGCAGATAAAATAGAACTTAGGGTGAAAATATATGGAATGTAATTGTACATGGGTTTTGAGAATAACTGGTTAATACCTGTTCAGCATAGAAGAATAGGACGAGGAACAGAAATAGTACATTAAACACACAGATAACCAATTCCAACAACCAGAGCTCTCAGATCACTGATTGATTGATGGACTGTTGAAGGGACCACCCGAAGTCCTGAGGAATTTCAGCTAGAAAAATTGTTAACTGATGAGAAGAAAGAAACAAGATTGTCATGAGTTGCAGGAAGAAGAGAAAATTTATTGTGGGATATTTGAAAAGGCTTGTACAAAACGTGGGATGTTTAAAGAAAGGGTAAGCGGTAGGCAAAATGAATGAGCAAGGTGGTTCAGAGAGAAAACATGGAAACTGGAAAAGACAGGAATAAAAGCTGTTGTGTAAAGAAGGTACAGATCCATGTGCTCTTGCCTAGCCAGTCTCTTTGCCTGATAACCACTGTGGTCATCTTAATAATTTCTTACCCAGATCTACTCCTACCTGTTTTCCCCAGCGAGAGTGCTTGCTGTTCTCTGTGTGTGTGTGGATGGTGAATTTCAGGTGGAATAGTAAGAGTCCTGGGAGACAGCTACCAGAGAGACCAGGGGTCTAAGAGTCAGCTGCTGGAGTCACCACAGGTCTCTCCTACAGCAATGGCAGAGATCTCTGTGTCCGAGTGGGCAGGGGTACAAAATCTGATGGCAAACATTGAGCCTGAGTATCCAGCAAGCACCAACAGGATCAAGCCATTTTTATTATTCATGTTTGTGTGAGTGCTCTTTGTGTATACGTGGCACCTGTAAAGGTGTTGCGTTGGTGTTTGTGTCGTTTAGTTTGTGTTTGATCACATGCATGTTCAGCTTTGCTCCTGTCTGGACAGAGGGACTGGGGACGGAGAAGCCTGGCTGTAGCAGGGTGGGAAGGAATCTCAGCGTCCCATGGGAGTCTTGGTGCCCGGAAGATTTGGATTCTCTTTAACATTGGCTGTCTGCAAATATATAACAGTGTTATACAAGGATACTAATTCACTATAGGCATTCATCACTCAGTGCTTCATGTTAGGTGATACAGAGGATTGTGCAGGTGTTCTGCAAGGTATCACAGTTTCTGTTCTGAAGTTCTCCAGATGTTTCTGCTGATATTTTGCCTTGTGGCTATAGCCATAAGTTCCAGACCACAGAATAGAATATGTCCTTTCCAAGCCTGTCGTGTGGCACATGGACTCAGTTCAAGCTCCATGCAAGCCCTTGAACATAAACCTCTTGACCAGGTGCATCAGAACTACTGAAGAATAATGTAACTTAGTACCTGGTAAACTTTCTTCCTGATGGTGTCTTCTTTGGAAGTATGAAAACATGGTGAGCAGCTTTCTAAGGTTAGGAAGCAAATTGATTATGAACTGGAGTTTTGTCTACCAACAATTTTTAATATGTAATCTTGTCATGAGTGAACTAAAGTCATTAATAATACAGTAAGCAAAATGTGCTACAGTTAACCTTAAATTATAACTTACAAAGAGCGTTCCTGCAGTTTCTGCTATGATTTATGGGCTCAGTTTATTCTATGCAAATTCATGCACAGTTTCTAATAAGAGGGAGGAGGAAAGATAAAAGAGCCCTGAATATTTTATAAGCTTTTTCCACTTACCTTAATTTAGAAATATGAAGCTGAATATGTAAGTAGAGAATAATTACCTATTACTAATCTCCCACATAGTTTATCTATTTCAGCCCTGAACATCCTGAGCAATGCAAAACATAACTGTTTTACTACCTGTACCACTGTAAATATGATAATTAGGTATACTTCAGTGCTAGTTTTTGCTGATACATGAGAAGATAGATACTGTAATATAATCAGGCAGTGCTTCACTATTGTTTTATATCCCTTTTAAAAATAATATACCTGCTGTTCAGTATTTCAGTCATTGGACACAGTAAAGTTAACTTTTAAGAGGATGATGTCCTAGATAAGTTCCTTGAGTGTGCTTTTCCAGATGCAATCCTTAAATTTTAGAAATGATGTAACAAATTTGGGATTGTCATAGAAATCCATGCAAACAGCTGCAGCAGAACTCAGTACTCTGGTCTGTGGCACAAGTACTTCAGTAGTCAGTACTGAGTTGAGACCCTGACTCATAAAGGCACTTGGACACCTACACTGTATGCTAGACATCTAATTCCAACAGAGCAATATTCAAGTGATATATCTCTAAAAGAGCAGAATGCAAACCCTCTTTCAGTCTGTTCCTCTTGTTGCTGAGCCACTTATGTATGTTTGATCAATTCTGAAATTTAATCAGAAAATTTATTATCCATGAGGTTACGTATCAGATAGGCCACCATCTTCACTCAACTCAGTGTCTCTCTGGTGAGCAGCCATAGTCCCAATCCTCATGCTATCAGTGAGTTACATCCAATGACAATGCAGCAGATAAAATCTGTGGTGTGTATTTCACTTCCAATAGTCCAAAGGAAGCTAAAGTTTTCTTTCATTGTTACTGATTAACACTAATAGGAAACTAGTTAAGGGGTCCACTGTTGGTATTTGAAGACTGCCAGCAAAGGAAAACATGCTGATGACTTTACTCAGTGAATAAACACACTTTCAAATCCAAGAATCCCCATTTTTTTAGAGAGCCTAACCTGATAGTAAAGATTTCCAAGGAAGGAAGGGAGGAAGGAAGGAAGGAAGGGAGGAAGGAAGGAAGAGTCCTGGTTTATCAAGAAGTGCAATGAAGCAGCTTTATACTGAATAGTATTTTTCATTAGTTAGCGAACAAGCCAAAATATTTTTCTGTTATCTCCACTTCTAGCTGTCACAATACATTAAGATCAAATCACAAATGGTAAATAGACATCCTCTAATCAAGAGAGAAAATAATTTGTTTTCCTGTAAATCACAATCTCATGTTGCATTATCACCACCCTCTCCAAACTATTTGCCATTCACTGTTTTTCATGCACTTCCACATCTAATGCATACTAACACCTAAAGCTATCTCCCAGGTGAAACTTAAGTATGCAGTAGTTTTTATCTTTTGCTTGGATCTTAAAAGACTAACAGCTGTCTTTTCTGATTTAAGTCTCATGGCCTTAGGTAGTCTTGTTTGCCACACCTAGCTCAAGATATCTATTTTGTGATGCTTCCTCATGTTTAGATTCTGCCAAAACCCTGATAGGATATTCAAGGTGTATTTTTTCTTGATACTTTTATCTCTGGAGCCAAAACTGTTTGTCTAAACATTGCTACTGAAGCTGACTTCACTCAAAGGCCAGTCAGGAACATCTGGATGAGAACCAATGTAATTCTATTTGGAGAAAAGAAGAAACTCCTAGTTTGGAATTGCTCTTTCTGTGATGTGTCCAAATGACAGGACCTATGTCATCAACCTATGTGTTCAGACTACCAGATGTCCTGATGTATATGCATAGTTCAGTCAGTAAAGATGCAGTGTTAACTTTTGAGAATATCATCACTCTTGTTCTTAATGCATCAGCTCTGGTTATGTTTTGTTTGAGGGGGAAGAATATATTTCAGATTTGAGTCTTGAATTAAATTTGAAGGGGCGGAGGGGAAACTAACAAAACCAAAAGTATAAGATTATTTATGTTGGATTTGTGTGTGATGGAGTTTTGGTATCAGGGGAGGACCTACAGAGGTGCCTCTTGTGAGAAGCTTCTAGAAGCTCCCCCAGCTCGAAATCAGACTCACTTCTGGCCACGGAGGAGCTAATCAGCAATGATGATAACACCTCTGTGATAACATATTTAAGAGGGGAAGAACCTGCTGGACAGAGTAGAGTAGTGAGATGTAACAGAAACTACTCTGCAGCCACCAAGGTTAGTTGTCCTCCTGAGGAGGAAGGACCAGAAGAGACAATGGGTGCTGAAATGGCTGCACCTCCCATTTTCTGCCCCAGTGTGCTGCCGGTAGAGAGGAGGTACAGAAAATCAGGAGCAAAGATGAGTCTGAGAGGAAGGGAGGGATGGGGACATCATGTTTTTAAGTTGTGGTTGTATTTCTCACTATCCTGCTCTGATTTGATTGGCAAATCAGTAGTGATGGTAGTGTCCAAGTTAAATTGACGTGGTTTTTTTTTTTTTTTCAAAGTTGAGTCTGTCTTTTGCCCATGACCATAACTGGTGAATGAGTCCTTCCTGTCCTTGTCTCGACCCACAGGCCTTTTGTTATATTTTCTCCTCCTTATCCTGTCAGGGGAGATGAGAGAGCAAGTGTCCCCATGGTGTTTGGTTGCTGGTTGGGTCTAAACCAGAACATTATTCCACTCCTCAGAGTTCACTGGGATCCTTCTTGAAGACTTTCGTTGAGTGACAGCTATAATTGATTAGTGATAGGCAACTTTTCCCTGAGGCAAATTCATGTTTCACTGGACAACTTACCAGTTATTGAAATTTTCCACCGATAACAGAACCCAACCAGGTATCCTGGATATTTTATTTGTGCCTAAACTGGAGTGTAAAAAAAGAGAAAAAAAAAAATATTAGCCTCTAGCTCTTCAGTGGCATGCAAAGGCTATTTCTTTTCCCACTGGGGAGCAGGAAAAGTGACTTGGAGTGAAGAAACCTAACTTCCTTGGCTTCAACTCCCTTCTCAGGACTTATGAGAGTGACCCTGCAAGGTATTAGATGCTCTTTTCCCAGCAGACTCTAGTCACATCTGAATAACAATTCCTTCCATCTGACTTTTGGCAGCTGAGCTACCTAAATTATCAACATAGTTGCCCTCTGGCTTTTACTATAGTTGGTGGAAAGAAATAATAATCTCAAGATATCAGATTCCTATGCTCCACTTTTAACTCCTAAAGTAAAAAAGATATTAATTTGGCTTGTAATTTTAACCTTAGTTAATAGTATAATTAACAGAACGAGAATCAATACAGAACTTAAAAATGGATTCCTAATTCTTAACTCTTCTATAAGGTGCGTAATTACATTTGTGCAAAATGACCAATGAGTCATCCTAGTTGAAAGAGCAGCAACAAAGGGGTGTGCACACTAGCATACTTTGTGAATTCAGTGGAAGACATCTTAAACAACAACCTTTGCCACAGTACGTGCTTTTCCGAAGGCTACAAAAGCTTTGTCACTTACCAGTTGTTTTACTCAGAGCTGTCCCAGAGACTGATGTGTTTTTGCTATCTGTTCTTCTGTTCGAAAATGTTTTTCCAGTAACATCACAGAATTTTCACCTGTAGTCCATAATTCCCAGACATCTAGATTTGCTTGAAGTGGCTACAGAGCTTCTGAGCACATTTAACTTTTTATGCTTTCTGGATAACTACAGGCTGAAATTGACAGCTTTAGCTGCAGAGTGCTGGGAACACTCTCCTGAAGTCACTTGGGAACTTTGGCTAAAACAGTTTGTCAGGTTTAGAGTAAGGAAAAGCCATTGAGAAAAATGTAGCACCAAGATATCCATATGACGAAGAGCTACATAGAGAGGTTCAGGCTTCTAAGTTTCATCTATGCTATTAGCACCAGTTACTGTCATGGTCTCCTTGACATGCTCCTGAGTTCTGTCTGGAAGAGTGCGAGCTCGCATGGGCAATCTCTGAATGGGCAATCATGAGGCAGTACTCACACCTTGTGGGGTTTGTTAATACAGAGCTAGCCTAAGCAGATCAGAGGCTGAACTTACTGAGCACTCCTTGTTACACAGAAACCTTGTCTATCTTCTTTTCCAAAGGTTTTTCACTAAAGGACAATTTCAAATTATCTCAATATGCATTGAATGAAAAGATATTTGGAAATCATGATGAATGTCTACATGTATGTTGTCACTGATGGTTTTTAGTCTACCTATGTCTTGCTCATGAAGGTGTCAACTCTTGCCAGTTCTCAGGGTCTATTCCAGGAGACAATAATAAAACAGAAACTGGTAAACAAGTTGGCACTCCACACACATTAAGAACTTCTCTGGAGATTGAAAGTACCACCATTTCTAACTGGAGAAGAGCTAGCATCTTACAGGATCAGACCCATCAGTCACAGGAAGAGAGGTGGGGGAAGACCTCAACTTAGTGCACTGATCATTAATGACTGGAGAAAGAACAAACAAGAAGGCTTATTAGACGTGGTTTTATGGTGGAAAATTAACATAACCTGAGTTCTTGGATGAATGGAACACAATGAATCTCTCTCTCTCTTACACACACACATACCTTTAGTCTTTTTTTTTTTTTTTTTTTTTAAGATGTAACTGCTCTGAGAGAAAGAAGATTGCATTTCTTTGACGACTGCATTGTTTATAAGAAGCTGTCGGTATTGATCAGTGGTTAAGGCTGGCAGAAAGAAAATGGTTTATATTTTCTATTTTAAATGTGCAAAGACTAAATAATCTAACAACCAGTGCTGGACAGCAGCTCTCTCTCACTAGCATTTCCTTTGTTGACTCATGCATGGTTGAGTACTATACATCTCCCAGAGGAAATCCAGAAACTGGATCTCTAAAACACAGTGGGTGGTAACCCCTTCCCTTTCCTACTGCTCCACTAGCCTCACAATTATATCTTTGAAATAATAATAAACACAACAAATTTTCTTGCTTTAAATGTTTGCCTTATATGAAATTAGGACAGGAATGGGAGCATATGTGCATGTGCATAGGAAGTAGCGTGAAGTGGAAATTCCACAGATTATTTTTTTAATTTTTATTCTGGCTGAAGACAAAGGGGGTAATACTTGTTTCATTTCCCTTAATTTCAAAATTATAAAATTAACAAAATTTTAGTCAAATCTCAATAGCTTTATGACAATTTGATCTGAAAGAATGACTTTTTTTTTTTTTTTTTTTTTTTTTTTTTTTTTTTTTTCAGTCCAAGCTGGCTTTTTTGGCTCTCCAGCAAAGTTAGCTTTGTCTTGGGCCATAGTAAACCATTCACTAAGGCAAAATAACAACCCAAGATCATACGTTTAAGGGTAAACCTCATTTATCCTGCATATATCTTCAGGAGCACCAAATTTTGCAGAACAGTGTTTGAGCTGCTCAATTGAATTTGTGTGCATGAAAGCTAGTGTATACCACAGGGAGTTCATCTTTTTGATTTTCCTGGCTTATTCTTATTACAACTGATCCAGAATTGGAACTTTTTGAATGAATGAATGCACTGGGGAGCACTGAACATAAATGTGGCTAATGAAAAGATTTGCTAGCCATAGCAATTCCAAACTCAGACTGAATTCAAGGGGATCATTTATCTGTTGATTCTCCATAGGTTTTTTGAGTATTTCAGTGTAAAAGGAACAAAAAGAAAGCAGTTTTTGAAACCAAATGGGTGCAGCAGGCAGGATTCATATATGAATTTCTGGGGGAATAAAAAATAAAGGTATTGTTCAAGGGTTAAAATGCCACTGGCCTGTTCCCCAGACACCAAGAGAGACTGTTTCATTTTCACAAATGTGTAAAGAGGACTAAGCAGGGAATAAACAAAAAAAGGAAACTTACATTAAACAAAGCCCCAGCTAGGAGGGAAATGAGAATGCCAAGTAAATGGTGGGTATAGATGGTACCTGCTAACCAGTCAAGCTGTTTGATAGCACTCCTCTGTAGACCCGAGGGGGGAGTTGATGACGTAAGAAAGAAGGGTTAGCAATACCTTCTAGGGCTTTTACGAGGCTTACTATTGATCACAAACCTTTGTTGTCGAGGAAAAAGGTAAAAGAATATCTAGATAAATTGGAATTGACAAAGCTACGCAACTTAGAGAGAGAAATCTCTTGAGTCGCCTGTAAAAAGAGAAGAGATATTGAAAGTGATACAATCAATGTAGCCCAGGAAAACTCTGGGGAAAAATGACTTTACCCATCAAGTATCCATAGTTGGAGGCACGTGGCTAGTATCAGTTTGTTTTGGATGATGTGCTCACTGAGGCTTCTATCCCTTCTAAATTTCATGTTATAATTTCAGGATTTATTTGGGAACAAATGAAGACCATCTTAATAATTTACAAATTCTACAGTCCCTTTCAGTTCTATGGGATCCACCGGTCTTTTCAGCATTAAGAGAGAGATCTAACTTTATATGGGATGGAAGTAAAACAGGGAAAGAGAAAATGGGGTTACTCTGTGCCATCCATTTATTTGCTTCTCCAGAGGAACAAAGGGAGATGGAAGATAACCAAAGAGTATCAATGACTTCAGAAAAATCTCTTAAAAAGAGAAATGAGTCAAAATGTGTAACTTAAAAGCCACTGAATGGAAAGAGGGACAATATATAAACAGAAGCTCAAGTGAGGCAGGCTATTGAATTCACAGAGCTCAGAGTACTAGAATAAGGAAGAAAACCATGCTTTTCCTACCAGTCCTGAGTATTTATCCTTTATCCGTAAATGCGGCTGATCTCCATAATCTATTCCGGGGTCATTGGTGAGAGACATATTTGTTTGAAGACCAGTTTACAGTCAGACTTTAGCCTAAATCCTTTCTGGATCTTTGGTCTCTCTAAATTGACAAATTTTCATTCATTATAAAGGCATCATAAGCAATGTAGCTTGGTAACTTAGCTGGACAAATCGAGAGATTCTAGCTCTGTAGAAGTACTGCACTGGAGCCACAGTCTGAGAGACATGTTTTAGGAGCAGTATGAAACATTGCTCCTCTTCATATGTGCAGAGACCATATGAAACAGTAGGAATCTCTTAATGGTTAGGCTAAAAAAAAGTAAATTTATTTGATTTTTGTGAGCTGTTTGAGCTTGTCAGGGTAGATTTAGAGATCTCATGTGTAATATGATTTCAATACATTTTACATGCACAGCTTTGCCCTGAGTTGTAATGGTAGCCACTTTTTTTTTTTTTTGTATCAGATGCATTTTTTCAAAAGCAAATTCAGGTATCATTCAATGTTAAGCATGGATTGCGTATAGCATGGTGTCCTTTTTTTAGCAAAATGTCAACTTTTTCTGCTTCCAGATAAAGAAGGGCGTGCAAGCAATTTAAATTTGAACAGTCAATAATATCAATAAAATGGACCAGAGGTATCCCCAATCCCTCCAAGAAAACCTGCGATCATGTAAAAGTCATGTAAATGACTCTATCTTCTAACACCCGTTACTCCAGGTGATCTGAAACCCCCATTGGAAAAGATCTCCACTGTTGACTGATGGCCAAGGAGAAAAAAAAATGCCAAAATGGACAAGAACTCATCTGTGTGTCAGTTCCCGCAACATTCTGGGGCACAGTTACAGTGTGATATGGGAAGAAGGTGACAGGGAAGCAAGAGGGAAAAGGATTAATGTGGAAGTCTTGTGGAGTAATCAGAGAACAAAGGAGAAGACACACTGGATGTCCAAGACGGATCCACCTCCCTTTAAGCAGTGACCTCTTGGTTTCAAAGACATAGAGATGTCCATCTCTCTCCATCAGTTACAGAGGGAGCTTAAGATGTCCGTTTTCCTACCTAAAAGACTGAGTTATACACTAAATCAGGTGAGAAGAATCCAAGTCTTTATTCATATAAACTTTGGTCTATTAAAATTGTTAACTCTCAGTTCATCCTGCCACCCTCACCAATCCAGCCACTCTGGATGTTACACAAAGTACTGAGTGCTTACAAGGGGGAATTACTGCTGATGGAAGAACCAATTAGCAAGGTGAACCTTCAGGTTTGGTTTGTTTGTTGTTGTTGTGGGGTTTTTTTTGTTTTGTTTTGGTTTGTTTTGGTTTGGTTTGGTTTGGTTTTTTACATTTATTTATTTTAATTTCCCTGGGAAGGGAGAAGACAATATTATTTCAAAATTTTTCTTCAGCAGTGCTGTAACAGCCAAGTCAAGACCTCTAACACTTGCAAGAAGGAGTACACACATATGTCTCTGAGTCCAGATCCAGTTTTCTGTATCTATGTGAGGATTCACCCATGTCAGTCCAAAGGCAAAGATCAAGGCACTGGGACTGGTACAATATCAGGAGACTACACAGTTCTGCATATAACTTTATGCTGAAAGGTACAAAATTATAGCTTAATTGGAAGAACTTCAATGCCTAGAGTGGCCCTTAGGGCATAAAACCCTGCTGTATCAAATGATACAGCCTCAGCATGTGAATATAAGGACCATAATATTGAAGGTTTTACATATTTAATTTCCTGGCAGAGACCAAGCTGCAGTGATTTAATCACTTGTTTGCTTATCCAGGGCCATTTGCCTACGCTGCTTTTAGCACCAATGATGATATACTAAAACCTTTTGTTTGTGTGGGTACAAAATAAGAACTTATCTCCTAATAGCAGCAGTTTTGCTATGTTTATGTCAGCACTGCAGTACATGAGGACTGGCATGTCTCTGCTGATTTAAATTCTCCTGAATACAGGCCTTCCAGAGCTGTAAATAGGGAGAGGTTAAGGCCAGATCTTCCAGCTCAGATGAAGTTGCTTCATCGTTTATTATTGTTCAGTTACAATCAAATTATTGATGTTCTCAACATTGCTGGGGCTAGTGCATGATGCAAGCCACATGAGTGAGATAGTGGGAAACAAAGAAGAGAAAAATAATAATGTAGAGAAGAATAGAGCTCTTAGCACTTGCATACACAATCATATGGGAAATAAAGCCCAGAATGGTGCAGCAAAACTGCTTATTTTTTTCCCCTTGTTCATGCATGATTTGAAAATTATTTGCATAGGGGAAGAGAAAAAATAAAGTTAAACATTCTCAGGAATGTTGAGATGTCAAAGTGCAGCTTTTTTTTCCCTTAAGCATATAAAATATTAAGAATGCTCAGCAAAAGCCAATAGGGAAGCTGCTTAGATAAGATGAAAAATTAATTTTAATGCTCAGAGGACTAAGTAATACACTTATTTCACAACCTCAATCAATTTTAATATTTTAGTATATAAAAGTATTGTCTCCTTAATAATATTTAAAAAGTTACTTGTATCTCTTTTTACTAACACTCCAAGTTGTTCTGTTTCTTTCTTTGACGCTTGCTCTCATTCTTTCTTTCAAATACATATAAGAGACTGCCTTAGATGCATTTTCTTCGTGGTAACTATCAGTATAGGGTGATTAATGGATTCCTCTCTTTCATGGTGTGGTATTTCTTCTCTACTCCACATTTGAGAATAGAGGGTTCTTGCAAATAAATAGAGGCCAACTTCAGCACACTGAAAACACTCATCTTCAACAACAGCTCAGCTAAATTGCGGTAGAAGATTGCATAGACAAAGTCAGAGTACTTCTCAATTAATTACTTTGAAAAAGTAACCCATAGGAGTCAAGTTTTCAGTGCAGACAGTAAAAATGCAGCCAGGAACTCAAGTGAAGATAAATGTGTTTAGGCCAAGCATCTCTATGGCTTTGTGACTGTGTTATCTTCACTGCCTGAATTATGTAGTTTAAAGCTATCTCGTGTATATCTGCATGGGTGAGTTGCCCCATTAGAATACAGTATAGACATGCTTGGAGAGGAAAGTCTTGTATTCCAATTAAAACAAAAACAAAAGCAAAAAAATATGGAGGGGAAAAAAAAAAAAAAAAAGGAGACAAAATCTTGACTTACACATTGGTAATCATGTCCAGAAATGGCCCTAGGAAAACAAACAAAACAACTTTAAAAATAAATTTAAAAGCTACAAATTCTGTGCTGATTTACAGGTGGATCCTTAAAAATCAAGGAATCTCATTTTACTTCTAACACTGCTTCTATTGGGAGTCTGGGAAAATGCTCTTATTATAATCATTAACTGCTCAGCTATCAGTGAAAGAGACTAAGTTGTCTGCCTTCCACCTCCACTCAGGTATTTATCTCCACTACCACATACCTGACTCATTTTGTAACAGAGCTAGCGATGGGCAAGTTATTTCCCCTGCATTTCCTCCCATAATTTTATTTGAAAGCAACACAGATTTAAGTTGATGTGAAAAGAGAACTCTCTGAAACTCTGTTTCTCTTAGGTGAAGAAATACTCCTTTTATTTGTGCCTAATAATCTTAGAAATAACTGGATAATATATAAACAGAGCACTGCACATTAGAAAAGTGGCCATGTGTGCTATAAACAAATAGACAAGGCTTCACTGATCACATTTTCCTCTTCATTATACTAGATTTCTTAATTATCATACCATCATAGCACTTAGAGAAAGAAAAGACTCACTAAATTCTATCAGTAATGTTATGGCAGAGAGAACTGATTCTATTCTATTTTTATTTTATTTTATTTTATTTTATTTTATTTTATTTTATTTTATTTTATTTTATTTTATTTTATTTTATTTTTTAATTTTATATTTTTATTTTATTTTATTTATTTTAGGCTTCATTCTTAACAGCTCTGGAATTTAGAATGATATTCAAAGAGAGATTTAGGAAAGTACAAATATTTCTGATGCTATGTCTTAACTTAAAAAAAAAAAAAAGTATCTCTATGGCTGACTGAACAATTTCACAGCAAATATATCATACATTCAAAGGTGTAGAACAAGTGAAAGCACCCTACAATAGCAGTACACAGTAGCTCCCAAATATAATCTAGTCTACCATTATTTTCTTTTCTTTCTTGATGCATTTTCATCAAAATAGGAAGAGTTATTTACAAATGTCATCCAAGTTTTTCTTAATTAAATATTTAATAGACTATGATGTTTCTAGAATTTCTCAAACTACCTAAATAATGATAACTGAAATGCAGCCCAAATATTCCCTCCTCTGTATGAGCACTTTGTTGTCAATTAAGATCAGTCTATTAATTCTTTTGTATACTTGCAAATTCTGATTATAATAGAGCCTTTTCTCCTTTTTTCAACACCTGAACAATTTCTAACATTTTTCTTTAACTGTTTGTTGTATGCTTTTTTTTTTTTTTTTTTTTTTTTTTTTTTTTTTTTTTTTTTTTTTTTTTTAAGGTGTCTGAGCCTGTTTGTGACATTCTAAGAACGATCACCTTAACGAGGCAGCTGTTTATGAAACAGAGCTCTCTGGAGTGTTATTAACATATGAACTCTGGTAAAAATGTATCTCTGCTCGGGAGAGCCTAGTTCAGACACATCCAAGATGGATATGTAAAGAATCAGGCTAGAGATAAAACGTTCAGATGAAAAATGTTTGTTTGCTTGGATGTTTTTTCCTTTGAAAAATGAGTTTTCATTATATTCCTAGTTGTATGTAGGGACTGTCCATTCTCATGATCTTTCTGATTTTGGAAAGCAATAGTTTGGAACAGAGTAAAATATTTCTTTTAAAATCTCAGTTCAGACCTAACCGTTTACTTTTGAATTGGCATTTGAATTAAAGTAGAATTTGAGTGACATTTCAATATATGATGCCAATTTGATACAAAATTTATGCTTCACATCAACTTTTCAAAATGAAACATTTCATTTCAAATCAATGTTTTGATTCAATGTTTCATTTTAACCTGTCAAAACATTTTGTTTTAATTGAAAAAAAAAATAAAGCTACTTTACCGTTCTGTATCCATTTATTTCTGAAACTTAGTTTTTTATCATTCCAAACTGGTGTATTCATCAAAAATAGTTGTAATGGAATTTTCAAACACACAGAAATGGTATTTTAACTACTATAATTTATTTCTGAAATAAAATAAAATAAATTAAATTAATATAAAATTCTGATGAGAAATTTGGAATGTTCAAAAATTACCTTAATATAATTACATAACTTCCTAAATTGATCTTTAATTTTCCTTGGATGAACACTGAATAAATTGGACAGATTTATACACATCATGTACAGATCATGATGAAGTGGTTCCTACATGCTTACATGATCTTAAAACACTGTGAAAAAAAATCCTTCAAATTCTTTGTAAAATAAGCAAATTTAAAAATAAGTATAATTGTTAAAATTAAGTGAATTATTTACAGAACTTATAACCCAGAAAAAGTAATGAATTAGAATTGAATTAGAAGCAAAGAGGTTCTAAATTTCAGTATTAATATCATTTTGTATTAATATTATTAGTAGTACCTACTGAAGTCTGAATGACATTACAATTGATATTTTTTAAAAAAATCCCCTCCAATTCTAGTTACAGTTTGGACTACTTTTTTTTAGAAAGATGGAAAAGATTTTTTTGTTACTTTTTTGGACAACAAATGTTATCAAACACACCTGTCTGAACAGAGGCAGTAGAAAATATTTTGTTATTAACCAAACCAATTTGCTCATCCTCCAATAGCAATGTCTCTAAAATAGGATTAACTTTAGGTCACAGTCCTATTTGCAAACTATATAATTGGAGAAATTATACATCATATAGGAAGAAAAATAAACCTAAAATAACCCATAATTTGTTTTACTCTTTTTTTTCCAACTGTTTTGCTTACATTCTTCATAAGAGAGCCTAATACCGCCCTACACACATATTGCGGACAATATTTTGCGCATGAACCATAGTAACTGATAAGTAAATGTTGCCCAGATAAAACCCAAGCCTATTAAAATATTTACAAATCTTAGTAGAAATAAATATGCATAATAGACTTCATCCTATTCTGACACCCATTTTGAGAATCTCTTTTCTATTTGCACAATGAATTAAAGCAATTATTGTTCATTCTACTGTAAGCCCCAGAGGCTCCATTATGTTATATAGTCTAGAAGGACACATAAAAATACAGCACTCGTCCTGAAAACTTTCTGGTCTTTATAGGGGAAAAAAAAAAAAAAAAAAAAAAAAAAAAAAAAAAAAAAAAGTAGGAATAATTAAGACCAGTGAAAAAGGTACAAAAAGTGAACTGATATTCTCACAGCTGCATTGAAGATCTTTGGAACCACCAAGGCGAAAATGGAGATTTGCTTTCCTTCTTACAGTCTTCAGACCCAAGACTACAGCTCAGTAGTTAAGGATAAAGTAAGAAATGAGAATTTATTAACATTTAATTTGTTTTTAAACTAGAGAGAGTGGCTGACTTCCTAAGCCAGGTGACATCGAACACATGTTGTTGACTCTGCCACTCACTTTGCTAATCCTATGAGCAGGGTTAGTACTTAAGAAAAACTAATTCTCGGTAGATCCCAGCCTGAGAACAAGCTTCAACATACACAGGACAAAGACCCTGGGTAATGCAGAAATAAACTGACACTGCCTAAACCACCCTAGAGACCTTAATTTGCTCCACTGAACCTTTTTACACATGTAACTGCAGTGCCTATGTTAGGAGATGGTTGTTCTAGACTAGCTGTTTAACAAATGCAGGCAACTAAACCCTCTAGAAGGTCTCACTCGCTTGAATAAAATGCCATTTCTGGCCTCTAAAACTGCATGTGACACCTAGAAACTAAGGTGCCAGCAGGCTCACTACAAGCAAGGCTATTAACAGCTGGAATGGCTCTAGCCAGGAGGAACTTGATATATAGGTTGATTTTGTCTTTCATTAAAAAGAGAATGTTTTTGTATTAATGCACATACGCATTAAAAATGAATACTGAGTATTTTTTTCCCACAAAAATTCTGCTCATACCAAAGCATACAGAAGGATGTGTTGCTGAAGTGTTTCAATAAACTCAAAACGTGACATTAAACGTTTGGGGTTTTCTTAAGTGTTTTTTGTGTTATTCACTGAAAGAGAAAAGTTCACCACAAAAGGAACCGCTTTGCTTTAATCAAAACAGAGAATACAGTTTGGCATGAGACTAAATATTTTTGAAACTAATTGCAGGAAGAATGTTTCAAGTAAAATATTAAAATCTGGAACAAGTATAAATATGTGAAGATGGTGGTATTTCTTTCAAAAAAGATATTTTGATCTTACTTCAGTCTTGTCTTGCAGATGTATGCATCTTTTTTTTGTTGTTATTTCAGGCCAGTATTTTCAGACTGTGTTTTTTAATTGTGTAAAGCAACTACTGAAATAAGACCAGGAAGATTTTATACAAGCTACATGCACAAATCACTGCGCTTTTCGTTCCCTTCAATGTTCCTTCTAGTCCTCCTTCTGCCTCCATGCAATTTGTTACTCTTCTAGACTTACAAAACCTACCAGACACTAAATTTTAGTAAGCAGTTCTCTAAGTTAATCACATACAAGTAATCAGTTCTCTTTCCCCTAGAATTTCACCAAAGGGGAAAAAAAAATAAAGCAAAAAAAGATAGCTTAATATTGTCTTGTTTTCTTTTGGGGTTTTAGTTTGGTTTGTTTTTTGGTTGTGGGTTTTGTTTGTTTGTTTGTTTTGGTGTGTTGGTTTTGGTTTTGTTTTTGGGGTTTTTTTGTGTGTGTTTGTGTGTTGTTTTTTTTTTTTACTTCTGTTCTTTTCCATCTCATCTTCATGCAGTCTATTTTGACTGGCAAGAGAGAAACATTCTCCAATTACTGTATTCTTTAGATGATGCTTTTTTTTTTTTTTTTTAAATTTTATTTTAGCTGGTATCATGTTCAGTATGTTCTTAAAGTCAAAATGGAAGGATTATTTATTTATTTTGGTTTTTGCTTATTTTATAGAATGGCACTTGAGAAGGTCAGAACATTCAATTACAGCAAAGGCTGGTAAAGCTTCCATGGACAGGGCATCATTACTGGAGTTTTTACTGCAATCCAACTGTCAGCTCGTGACTGTAATTTCCTCCTTTCTGTTGCATGCAGAGAATTCCTGGAGATAGAGGGATTTTTTTAAAAACATTATCTTTTTTACCATATACTGCAGAAATCAACTTCTGGAGCTTTCTCCCACTCCTCAGTGAAGAAGTTGAGTTCCCCTTTTTGTCCCATGCAACATATAATGGGGCATGCCCCACTGAAAGGCATGTGATGGAAATCCAGCAGTCTAGATTGAATCAGATACATCAATCTCTGACTGCAGCATGGCAGTTTGTTTCTGATGGTCTTTATTTATCACATAAAATGAAGAAATAAGCAACTTGTGTATTGTTGATCTGCTCTTGTACATAGTTCAAGAATTAAAAGGAAAATTGAAATTCTTTTTCTCCAATAAGATTTGTCTTCCATTAGAAAAAGCCTCCACTTGTTCTTCAGAGTGAGAATGGTCTCCCAGACTAAGACATTCAAGTTCTGTTGTCTAGATGGGTGTTAGGTGTCTAAGCTTTTGTTACAGTGCCTGGAAGGTCTAGTCAATTCCATTTAACTACACATGTATATCCAGTAACATTTGAGATATGTTAGGGTATCAGAGCTATCCACAGGGCAGATATGGTGTGAGGTTCTGAGATACCCTTGGCTTTCCAGACCATTAGTTGGAGACCAGATAAGGGTGCCTTAGGGAATCAGTTGCTTCTATACCCTGTGTTTTAAAAGCTGAAGCAAGCTCCCCTGAACATACTATTTAGTGCTCTGCTGAAAAATCTAGGTCACATTTAGACACTTACATGGTGACTTAATTTGTTTTAAGCTATGAATTGAATCTCACCCCTATAAAAGAAGCATGCCATGTTTATAATCACTGAGGAATTTACACATCTTTCAATAGTGAATCAAAACCAAGACTAAAGAATCATTTTCTGGAGGTGATGTTCTCTAGGAAGCTGCCCAGATAAATAGGGTTTAGGTTAGAAAGCTTGTAAAAGTTGACAGCTTGGAAGGACAAACACAAGCAGTTGTAGCTGGGAAAAACCAACAACTAAACAGAAACTGGTTAGTTCAGAGACAGATTCCATTACCATCTGAGTGTGTGCTAGCCCACTGTAAAAAGTGTGCCAAGACCAGTGAGTGCAGTAGTTCAGGCTCTGAAGTGAAGCTGAGGCCATTTTGGCTAGCTGCCCATTTGAATCAAGCCAAGTCAAACTGGAACCTAGCATAATCTAGCATCTGGTGGTGGTTTATGGCAGTAGGTCTCACACAGCTTGCAGATCTCCAAAGTACAAGAAGGCTATGTATTGGTTTGAAGGGATTAAGCACAAAAATAAAGTGTTCCACCAGCTAAATCTGTCACTGAGATCCTTCTGTGCTGATCTCTACAAGTGTGCCAGTTCGCTTATTCTTTCCAGTGTCATCTTACTTTTATAGATGCTGGAGCTAAAGTCTTTCACTGTTGTGTCTTAATGCCATCTTTATCAGAGACAGAATAGAAAATGAGACAACCTGTGTGGCCATTCATATTGTGATAGTTTGTAGCCCAAAGTTACAGCCTTGGATTTGAGGAATAGCTTTTTCCTAAGCATTCTCCTGTTGTCTCCTGTTCCTTATTCCTCCTATCTCTTTTAGGTTTGACACAAGTTACTTGATGATCAATGGCCTGGAGAACTCATCATACGGATTATGACACTGTACATTGGACAGGATGAAAGAACTAATTATTGCTCCTCCCGTATCACTTCCTTTCAGTTATAGTGGTTGCAGTCAAACAATATAATGCTGGACATACATTTCCTACCTTCTCCAACCAACCTATTTGAAAGAAATAATTAAACATGTAAGAAACATGTTAAATCACTGAATTTCGACTAGGCACTAATGTAGTACAAACTATTCATGCAAATAGATATTTGGGCAAATTGTCTGCTGGTCCAGCTTCATTGGCTTTAATCAGTAGAGAACTCAACTGAGGTTTCCCAAGGGAAGATACTGGATTTTAAACTGATGCTGTATTTGAGTTTGGCCAAGAATCCATGATGAATTAAATCTACACTCAAACATAGTGAGGATTTTCTCAGTTCTTCATGTCTGTGCATTTCAGGCCATTTTCATTGGGGAAAAAAACAAACAAAAAAACCCCAAAAAACCAACAACAAAAAAACCCCACAACCAAAAAACAACAAAACACCCCTGCAAAATATTTTTATTTCTTCATTTCCACAACCTGAATTAATGGAAATGTCCATTTGTTAATGTTTGATTGGAATTATTTGGGGTGTTAAGCCCAGTAATGGGGAAACATTATGTTGGGAAGAACGAATGTGAAATATAAACCCATCTCCCCTTCCCCATGAATGAACAGAAAGCCTTACTATGCCTCTCATTTCCTTCCCCATGCACCCCAAAAGAAAAGAAAAGAAAAGAAAAGAAAACACTATTAATATTAAGGGAGAATTTTCCTTCACTAATGATATTCAATTGTTCTAAGAAGAAGAAAATGGTACTAAGTATAATGAGATGCCAAATACAAAAAAGCCATGCTGCTCATCTCTAAGCCCTTCTGTTCCTTGAAGTGAAAACTCATTTTAAGAAGATTATGCTGCATATATTAGAAGATGGGCTGATATTCTGCATTCATACTCTACTGGGGCTTTGGTAGTAAAAGAGAGAGAGGAAGAGAAGGAAAATAGCGAAGCTAAAAAACAACATTTGTTCCTATTTACCTAATAGACTAATATGAGGCATAAGTCTCTTTTCATTCATTTAGGCTTGAATATATATATAATCTGATGGATTCGTCAGCTGAAAAGGAGTCATATAGTATTTCTGATTAGCAAGGAGGCAACAGAGGGGAATAAGGTGGTATTTGAATGAATTCCAAACTCAACATGAGCTACAAATTTTTTCTGGTTTCAGGGAAACAAAAACTGGAGGAAAAAAAAAAATCATTTTATTAGTGAAGAGCTCAGATATCCCACAAAATACTTCCAGAGTTGTAAAAATGTAAGAAGGTTTAATTCCATGACTGCATGAGGGGCAGGGAATATATCTCCAAAGAATGAGTAGCTGAATGCAAGTTCCTTAATGAATTTGTAATGAAAAGAGCCTTTTCAATTCATACCCAAGGAAGATATTGCTGGGGTTGGTGCTGAAATTTTAAATAAGAAATTGTGTCTGTTCTCCACCTTAATTATCTCCTAACAATATTTTTTCTCATGGGAATTGTCTATAAGGTATTCATTTAATGATGTGTTTAAGGTAAAATTATACAAATAAGATTTTCAGTTAAATTTTTTTATGTTTACTATGTCAGTTTAGAACTAAGTTTAGCTATCTGTGTATACAAATGCAAGACTTGCTCTGTCCAGATCTCTTTCCTAGACCCATCTAATTTATTTTTCAAAAGGAATTAATACAAAATTATGTTACTGACCTCATGTTATATTGACCTCATATTATGTTAAGGTCCTGCTCTCAGTGAAGGGTTTGTCTGGATGACCTTCCACCTCTCTAACATAAATTATTCTGCTTCTTTGGCAGCTATTTCATCTAAAGACTTGTCACCTATTTTATTTCATTTTGTTGGTTTTTTTTTTTTTTTTTTTTTTTTTTTTTTTTTTTTCCTTTTCATTTCATTAACATCATTAGCAGTGTTTTGGAAAGAAATAAGGGCCTGATCCTGAATCATTAAATTTTGAATGATTTTTGCATTGGGCATGAGAAGAATTAATTTGAGTTGCAACTGGACAAAAACAAAACAAAAAAAGAGGACTTTTTTCTAGATTATATTTTCTAAGTTTTGTAAAAATAAAGCATAACTTTTTTTTTTTCTCTCAGAATTACATAAAAGAATATTTGTCCTATAATAAATTTATACATGCACACCCTCTTTACATATATATATATATTTTATACTTGAACACACAGATCCATACATGCACACAGCCTGGGATAAAGCAAACATATTTTAAGTGTAAAGAAGCTATATGTTTAAAAAGTCAAGTACTTAAAGGCTTTAGGGACCAAGTTAATTTTCGTTTGTGTCTTTCATGCTTAAAAAACCATTTTAATTGAAATACAAGGGATTTAGACTTCTGATTACTAGGCTACCACTGAAAGATAACTTTAGGCCACTGAATCATTTATGCATTTTGAAAAATGCATAAAACTAAATAAAAATCAAACCCTTCTATCCTTTAAAATGTACATATATTTATACAAGTTAAAAAGATTTAAAATTAAGCTATTCCATTATTAAATGTAAATATTCTGACTATACCTGTTTAATGAAATGAAAAGGAAAAAAAAAAAAGCATTTTATATTTTAAACTGGTCAAAACACACTGGTTTTTAAAGACAGGTTTTTAGTTCAGTTTTCTAAGTGCTGTCTAAGAAAATACTTGAAATAACTGTTCCGTTTTTAAGGTGTTGAGTTACTTATGTCCATGGTACTCTACCCACTCCAAACCTATGGTGTCAGAGCTAAGGTACCTGATCAGAGTAACTTGAAATGCAGTTCATGAAAGTTGAACAGTCCGGAAAACATACAATCCATCTAATGTTTTATGCATACCTATAGGTCGATAATGTTATTTATCATTACAGCATACTGGCATGTAGACAGAGCCCGAGAGAGGACCACAGGGCTATAAGCCAAAGGGAAGTACAAACAAATGACAGCCCAGCACTGCAGTGCATCTATTTGGTAGCAATTATCAGTTTGTGAGTAACTACCGGAAAAGCTGTGGAAGAAATGACCTAATGACCACAGGTGATGCTTAGAGACCTCTGCAAGTTGTATGGAATAATACTGGAAGAAACTTGCTAGCTATGGGACAAAGTAAATTATTCTGAACTAGACAGTAGTAAAAAAAAACAAAAACAAAAACAAAAACAAACAAACAAAAAAAAAAACAAACCACCCCAACCCCAAAAAACCCCAACCTGTTTCAAATTTCTCATTTGTTACTTGCAATGACATTACACAATGTCAAGAAATGCTTTAAAATTAACACAAGAAACACGTGTCCAAATTAATGAGACTTTATTCAGTATTTCGTTTATTTATGGCTGCCACCTCAAATTTTAGTCAGATAAATCAGCTGTTATTTTTCCCATGTAAGTAATAATCAAAGTATTCATGCTATATTACCTAACATGCCACACATATGAAGGAATGAATCATTGCAAATGCCTCTGCAGGAAAATGGTGTGTCCACCTCTTGCAAACATTACTGCACACAAAGGCTAAATTGCAGTGTCAGCCATACTGATCACAATCCAAGGCTGGACTAAGGTTTTCCTGGCTGAAAGGTTGAGAGGAGGAAGAAATACCTTCTAACACCTTGCCCAGTCCTTGACTACAGATGTTAGAGAAGCTGTATTCTGCAAACTGAGCCATAGGGAATTAGGAAGAGGGAAGACATGAAGTAAACCCAGCAGTAGAAGAGGAGTTGCTGGGGGTCACACAATGAGTTGGCATCAGAACTCAACTGTTTAGTAATTGCTTTCCTTTGAGCATTACTCTGAACCACAGCTTCACAAATGTTAGTCCGCAAAGTGCCCTTAGATGTTCTCCAGAGATAGTCCTCTCAAAATGGCAGGATCAATATCACAATTCTTGAGCTTATTGCTCTTATTCCCTGCTTATTGCAGCCTAACCTGTTACCCCTCAGGAGCAGCATGGGATGTTATTCTGGGTTTCTCTCATCTCGGTATTTCATTAGCAGCATTGTGATTTCTCATGCAGTAGACTACACAACTGAAGAAGAGTCTACAAAAGAGGAAAATATCTTAAATTTAGCTGCTGGAGAAATTAAAGATTCAAGAAATATAGAAGTCTTTCCTTCAGGAGGCTCCAGATAGATTCAAATAAAGGGTTATAATTTAAAAATTCCATTTGTATACTTGGAAAAGGTTCATTTTGTTAAAGCTACTTTGGTTATAGCAACATGTAGTCTAATTTTCACACACAAGATATGAGAATAAGTTCACAGCCATCCTGAGAAACACAACTCCTTACAACTCAACTGGTCTATATGATCTATCCAAACTGGCTGGTTTCTGAATAACTGAAGAGGGGATTAGTTCTAGCATTATCAAGACAAGAGGATTATTCCTGTCTTTACAAGTGTATGTTTGCCTTGACCATCTTGTCCATGTAGAACAGTAAAACTTTGACTTCAGATTTGAGTGAGGTTCAAATCTGGCTGAGGTCTGGAAAAAATAGTTGCCCTTGTCTTTTTTAAATGATTTGCAGTGACCTCAGAGAAAGCCTAATTTAGGTGCTTCAGTTAAGTTCCTATATTAGGATAGCATGAAGTCCTTAAAGATTGTGATTGTCACTTGAAGAGTAGCTAGAACAATTAAAAAGGCCGAGTAAAACTGTAATACTAAATAATATATAGCAATAATCTGCATAACAATAAGTGACATTGTTTATTACAAATCAAGCCAAGTGACATCTCTCAGCCACGAAGCTTGATTTATTTCCTTTTTCCTGGCATGGCTTATGGCATGTGTTAGAACTGTTATCCATGCATTATAAATATTTATTTATGTATTTATATTTTATGCTTTTACAGGCCAGTAAAAACAAATAACTGAACAAGTTTACAGGCAGTTAATTTGGTGTTTAATGGAAATAATAGTCTGCAAATGTCCTGCTTTGGGAGAGCACCGAGCTGAGCTTCTCCAGGGAATCATTTATAGTAACTGAGATTTTTCCCTCTGGGTGCTTGGAACCTAGTCTTTGAGTCCCTTTCTTATTCTTTTTAAAACAACGAAAACAGCAAAATTCTGTCAATGACACCAAAAGTTCTCAGCAATTCTTCCTTTCAAGGATAAAATTGCTGTATCATGATAAGAAAAATAAATAACTGTAGTTTGCCATCACGGTCTGAGATGTAATTCAGGCTATGTCCTGACTGGTAAATCGTATTAATGAAAACTATGGCTTTTGTTTTTTATAATAAAAAGAATTTTCATATTTGAAAAGATAGTATTAAGATGTTTAAAAGTTAGATATTCTCCTTTACTTTTCCCCTTTTTAAAAGGAAATGTTACAGAAAAAAGAAGGGAAGAAGAGAGAAGACTTGAAGAGGGAATGCAAAGACAGGATTAAGTACTTTCAGAAAACATAAAGAAATTTCAGTGGCCTTGTTTTGATTGGTTATTTTGATGTCATTAGTTGTGGTTTGCTGAAAATGAGAATATTTAGGGAACATTACATTTTGTATGGGAAACACTTTTTTTTAAAAAAAAGAAACCAGCCATGTTTCTTCAAAATTTTACACATAATGTTTTTTTGGTTTTGTTTTTGGTTTTTTTTTCCTTCTCTCCAGGGTCTCACTTGGTCCGTTGCAATGTCTATTGCAATTTCACCACCACAAAGCATCTTTGCTTCACTGAAAGATCACATCTCATAGGGGATAGTTTCCTCTTTTGCTTAGAGCAAAAATCAGCTATACAGCATGGCAGGAGAGGCACAGCGGAGATGAGGGGATGGCTGGGAAAAACAGTGTTGTGTGTTCCTGCCTGTGTTGGAGGCCAAGCATCTTGTTTAAATCCTGACCAAGGTCAGTAAATCAAGGCAGAAAAAAAAAAAATGATGAAAAGACCAATCTCTTCCTCATTTCTGTTCTGAGGAGTATAAATGATCATTAAAACCCCTGTGAGGGAAATCCATGTATCAATTTTCTAGACACTGTGGTCATCCACTTCTTCCAGTGTAAGCAATTTTATCATATCTCTTCATCAACAAAGCCTTTTTATTTATTTGAATAA
Source organism: Athene cunicularia (assembly GCF_003259725.1). NCBI lineage: Eukaryota > Metazoa > Chordata > Aves > Strigiformes > Strigidae > Athene > Athene cunicularia. The sequence continues at coordinate 28,708,523 of NW_020799142.1, forward strand.
GTTTGTTGTTATTGCTCTTCTCTTTGGTTTGCTTTGGTTCATCTGTGTTTGTTTCGGGTTTTTTGTTTGGAATTTTTTGTTTGTTGGTTTGGTTTTAGTTTGGGGCTTTTCGGTGGTTTGTGGGGTTTTTTTTAATTATTATTTTTTATTTTTTCATTTTAAAGATAGAGGCTAAGTTTATTTATTTTCTGTAGTACTAAAAGATGAAGAAAAACCCCACTGAATAGTCCATTACTTTCTCCCACCTCCTTTAAGCAGTTCAGAATTCAGCTTTCATTTTGATGGTGGTTTAACAGCACTTGATTAAAAAAAGTAAACTAATTACAATGGAAATGCAGCTCTGCAAAACTTTTAGAAAAACACATTATTTTGTTTTAGGGTTCAGTTAATATACATTCATTTATCATCTTTATAAGAGATGTACAGGGCAATGATGAATAATCCCTGGCTTCCAATCAGGAAATGCAAATTATTCTTCCTTTTCTTTTTTTTTTTTTTTTTTTTTTCTCCTCTTTTTTCCCCTCTTTTTTTTCTTCCAATGAATAATGCATACTAGTAAATCTGAAGAAAAAAAAAATATGGTGCCAAAAATCTGGCAGGATGTAAAGACAAGCAAGAAATGTAACGATGTGGTGTGTTACCAAAAAAGCCTCTAAAAAGAAGATAAATGCTGCATTTCCTTCAGTCACAATTGTATCATCAACCTTGAACTTAGGGGAAAGTCTGCAAACCACAAACCAGAGAAAGAATGGGAAAGGGAAAAGTTCTCCATGGCAAAGCAAATAGATTAAATCTAATTCGTAGTTTAGGAGAATGTTTTTTGTTTGTTTCAGTTTGCTTTAGTTTGGTTTGTGTTTCTATTGGGGGCCAAAATCACATCCCCTAACTTGAGACATCCATCTGCCTACCTGAAACACTTCAATCAAAAGTGTCATCAATCCTGGTCCTCTTTACAGAGGGACAAATCTGCATTCTTGCTGCACCAGAGAGATCTTATGTTGGCTGAGCTGGTTCAGCTCCCAACCTTCCTCTAGCATGGACTGAAGGAGCTTCAGTTGATTTGGTTTGTACCTTACACCATGTCTTTAAGAGTTTAAATTTACATGGGCTGAATTAAGGTTACAGCTTCATCCTGCTGTCACACATGGGAGTCAACTGTAATGAAACCAGCTGAATAATTACAGTTTAAACATACCATAAGAAGGTCTCGGTGGAAGATGTATAGCTATGCACATAACACAAAGAACGATACAGCAAGGCCTCATGAAATTTCTCTGAAATGTCAAAGCTCAGTGAAAGCTTATTTCTCTTCAGACCCTGCTACTTATAACTGAGCTCTTGACTATTAAACCACAGTATTGGCATAACTGAATCATAAAGTGCATAGAGAAAGCATTGTTAAACCTTTTTTTTTTTTTTTTTTTTAAAAAAAAAAAAAAAAAAAAAAAATCTTTAATTTCTTTGGGTTTTTTGTGTTTTTTTTTTTTTTTCCTTGTTTCGGTTTGGGTTTTTTTCCGCAGATCCTTGAAATCTTAAGAGTTAAGGGTTATAAAAACTTTGGACTACAATGCCTGTGCCTGTTGCTACTGTACTTACAGTGTTTGAATCCAATCTTACTTCCTATAATGAAAAGAAAATACATTACCTCTAAGTTTAACCACAAACTCGTTAGACTGAAGGCTACCTCCATCTGTGCTCTCTAAATGCCAGAAGAACTCTGACAAACAGATTAGACAAGAGGAACCAGATTGCAGAGTTTTAAGCACTGATTATTGAATGTGTCATGGCAACCTGCAAACACTTTTCTTTTTATAAAGTCAGACTTATTTTGGAGGGCCCTGATGTAATGTCTTGAGCTGCTCAATCCCTCTGTGGAATTTGCTTTGTGAATGAGTCTTAGAAGTTTGGTTTACCTGAGACTGTTGAGCAAATGCATTACACCACTCAAGAATTGCTTTTACATTGTCTTTTCTTAAACAAAGGTGTAGTTTGAAAACCTTGAATGTTCATAGGACTAGAGTCAAGACCTAATTACATGAGATCCTTGAAATAAGACTTTTGTTTATTCTTTCACTATAGGCTTCTTATATGGCTCAAAACTCAAGTTTTGAAATTGGATTTTGTACTAGTAATAAAAATTATCTATACAAAATAAAGAGATAGGGAAAAAATAGAAGAATACTTGCAGGAAAAACTGAATACTTAGTTTAGGGATAATACTAAGTTGTCATAAATATCTTTTGTGCTCATATCTCATTTTTCTTACAAAACAAAAAGAGAAAGAAAATCTTTCTATTTCAGTTCAGTCTTCATTGATTTTGCTTTGGTTCTTTCTGGTTTGTGCGTTTTTATTATTCATTTGGAGGTGTAGTTTTTGCTAAAAACTAGTATTTTTAAGGATTATAATTGAACCAAGCTTTCTGACTTAAAAATAGTTTTCTACTGAAAAAAACCCTTCTGTTTTCTAAGAAATTGAGTTGTTTTATTACTGATCTTTGAAATCTACATATAATTTGCTTTCAGTTATTCAGAGGACTGTTTTTGATGAGGAAGATGATAACATAAAAATACTGTAAAGTCAAGCACAGCAACAACAGCAGAGTTACAGAGAGAAATTATTTGAAAAATAATTTCCTAAAGAAAAGATTTATAAAAGGTTCCTTGAAATGTTTTGGTCATCCAGACAGTATAAAAAAAATTTTCTTTTCATTTTGAGTACTTAGAGATAATTGTGGGCACATTTTATAGTAGTTAAGCATGTGGGAAGAGGTTTAAAGAAAATGGGCTGCTAAATCACATTGGATTTCAAAAGGATTTAGATCACTACACTTCTGCAGATTTCTTTAAATTTCTGAGCTCTCACTACAGATCTATGAACATGTCAGACTGATGAATAAGCATTTCCATTTTAAAACCAAAACCATCTGAGCAACCACTTGAAGCATTCTTCCTACGAGAATGCTTCTGAACCAGACCTAGTGTGTAGCTGTATCTCACCCCCTATTCTCCTTCCTGGTAGCCACAAGCATTGCCAGAAGAGATATCACAGTTTATGAGTTTATTTCTTACAGTTTACTGGAATAATTTCTAGTTCTACTGCTAAAGGACTATTCTTTTAGTGTTGAACAGATGGTTTGAATCTCTTCTGATGACCAAGTTACACCCACTTTTTTATACACAAGTGCACATTCAGGGCATAATCACTAAGATGGTTGTTGATAAACACATGTTGTTTCCAACGCTAAATTTTCTTCTCCTTTTGATAACAAGATTTAAATGGTAATTTTTATTCTTTTGACTTGCACATTGTGTTGCTGCTATTTATTTCTTCCCATGTCCCTCCTTCTATCCACAAGACCGCCACAAATCCCTGATGTCAGTTACCTATGTAAAGAAAAAATATTTTATGGTTGGATAAAGGCCAAAATCAGGTTATTTCATTAGGACAGAGCAAAATGTCTTCTGGCATACTTTTAAAAAATCAAGAAATAGAGGCAGAATGGGACCTCTCATTGTGTTAGAAGCCAAAATATATTTATCATCCAGATGTAATTTCAGTTTTATTGCCCAGATCACAGGTCATTGGTTAGCAGATGCTGGGCAGGGAATCTAGCCGGTCAGCTAATAGCCTCCCCACTGCTGAAATTAACTAACAGTCAAAAGGTTTAATAACCAAAGGTCACAATAGGCTGTTTGAAGAGTCGGTAGGAATCCAGCTGATAAATTATCATCTTCTGTTTTGGGGGAAATGCTGCCTCATCTCCCTCAGTGATATAAAATGAGAATTAGGAAAGTAAACTCTTACTCCAGGCCAAAAAGTTGATTTTCACAGCTTGCTAGCATCTTCCAAGGAGTGCACTTCCTGTCTTAAACTTTTGCCTGTGCTGTTGCTGTTTATTCTGAGACCAACATTGATCAAATTAATAAGTGTAACAAAAATACTGATTAATGAATTAGGAGTAAGTGGAGATTCTGAGGTTTATTTTGATGGAGAAAACTTTTCTGTACTTTCTCTTTATTAACATCATCTTTATATGCTCCCTTATTTATATGATGGAAGAACTGCCAGGCTGTTTCAAGCCCTTCTGTCATTGTATGAGGGGACTTTGTTGATGCTTTATAGAAAAGGCCTGAAGTTCAAGAGGATTAAGGCCGTAATGTTAATGTTAGTGAAGATATATATCAGGTTCCATTATGCTTACCTTACCATAATGCTGGTTTTAGGTTTGAGCTTGATCTGCAGACAAACTCAACTCTCATCAGTCATGTCCATACTTCCAGCGGGGGAAAGAGTTTGCATGCAGATACTCAGCGTCTGGGTTGTTTCTTGTGCCTGATTTTTCCTATGTGGTGGATCTCCCAGCTCATTCTAGATGTGGATCAAGTCATCACCAGTGTGAATAACTGATGAGTACTGTCTAGAGGGTGAGCCTGAGTACCAAGAAAGAATAAAAGCAGAGTTACACTCTGAGATTAAGTAACAGGAGTGGGCTTGCATAGCCAACTTTTAATGATGTCCCAAATTCAGTCACTGAGATTTTATTTTAAAGAACAAAAACTTTCCCTGCTTGGAGAAATTTCATTCACAGCCTGTAGGATCACAGCTTATTTTGTACTTTTCAACATTTTTTTCATAACCCTGTGCTACAGTCAGGCTAAAATAATAATCTTCTTTTAATTTCTTATTCACGCCTCAGTTCAAGGACTCTGAGGGAAATGAAATAACATGCAAACCTCAGGACCAATGCAGCAAACACACATGTAAAGGAGAGCATGACCATCACTGCAAGCAACTGTGAAATACTGCAGTAAACAGACAAACCCTTAGCAAAACATAGAGTGAACTCAAAACACTCATTTGAGCATGAAGGAGAAGATTTATAGAGAGAGCACAGGACTAAAAAGAAATGAAAACCAGCTAGGACAGGGCTTGTGATAATGTAGCAAACTACTGCCAAAATTTGAAGTTTTCAAAGTGGCAAGAAAAGTGAGCCAGTTCAAAAAGAGAGTCATTGATCCTTATGACCTGCAGTCCACAGTTGAAAAGAAGTCCTTTTTCTTACATTTTACGTGATATGCATTGTTTCATGTTTTTAATCCAAGGAATTCATGGCACTGAATTTCACCTGACACATTCATGTTAGAATAAAAATGGTAATTTGTTATGAATGAAGTCTGGGAAAGAAGAAAGAAAAGGGATGTAAAAAGAAATAATTAAAAAGCTATATTTCTGATGGAACAGTTTGGATTACTAGGTGGGACTCATTTGTCCAAACATAGATGAACTGATCAATAAATGCTTCTAGGAGTGATTGGCTCACTTTAAGATATATGTCAAATCTAGATTAGTATGAATCGATCTGTGGAAATGTCTGTTTCTCTCTATTCTGGACTCTCCTGAAGGAAGTTGTAGGTAATGAAATCAGACTTAGGCCTCTAAATTTTAGACAAGTGAAGTTAGAGGAGATGAACTGCATCCTTACTTACCTGTGATAAACTAGTCCTCAAATAAGCCAGCTCAAAGGGACACACACAACCCATTTAGGTAATAACACAGTCAAGGTTATGAGGGTTACTCTATCAAAAAGAGAAAAATACTGAGCAATTTTGCTGCTGGACAGTGTCTAGGAGTTAATTATCCTTCTGGATGTTGATTTGATAAACATAAATCCCACAGAAAGCATTGCTGCTTAGATTGCAAGTGACCCAAGTTACTTGTTGCAAACATTCTGTGAGTTTTTATAAGATTTGGGTGATGTGGCCTCAGTTTCCAATTTGGACAATGGTTTCACCTACCGAAATTGTGTGAAATACTTCAGAAATGGGGAATATGTTGCACTCTCAGGCAGGTAGAGAGCTATTCCATATTCAAAGACTTTCTCTGCACTTGCACAGCGATTTTCGTGCAGGCTCTTGAGATGAACGTTATATTAGCATCCCTTTAAAACCGTTCCTTTTCCTAGTCAGCATTTTTTCTCTTTTAGTCCCACACTTCCCTTGGCCAATTACATTAATGTGTGTTTGTCAATACTGAATTTCATTTGCTGCATAACAGCTCAGAGCCCAGCAAATCTTGTTGAATTTTCCTTGCCTCTTAAGCCTGAGTTCTTGAGTCTCCCCAGATTTGTGTTGTCAGCAAAACTTAACACATTTACAATCGGTCTCTTGATCTAGGGCAATTACAGAGAGAAGCAATAGCAGGTGCAGGAAGCTTAACAAGAGACGGATGTTGTACTATCATTGTGGTCTCCAATCCTGCATTAGTATCAGGGTTGTCAAATTGGTTCAAATTAAATTGACATGGTGGTAGAGTAGGTATCACACAGTTGTTATAAATCTGAGACTTTCTTGGCTCTAATGCATTGAGAAGCGACAAGCAGAAGGAGACAAGCATGTGCAGAGGCAGCAGAATAACGTGAGAGTGAATGAAAGGGGAAAAAGGGAGGGAAGAAAAGGCTTTAGCAGGTTACATACTACAACTGTGGATTATCATAAGAAGATAATTGATGAGGACATGAACAGTTCAGAACACAGGAAATGCATACATCATTATTCAATAATTTTTGCTATTCCCAAGGCAGAGAATGAACAGACTAGAGCTTATAAAGGATGAAAATCTCTGTAACTTGGTGACGCATCACCCAGGTTTCCCCATAAGGACAGCACATGGAATGCAGAGCCCTGAACTGTGAGCATGTGGAGCACTTCCTTGGAAAGAGGGAGCTTCTAGGAGAAGAATAAATTTTATCAAGGTCTCCCATATCTTGAGTGATTCCTTTGGGTGATTATGCTGTTATAAAACTGACATTCTCTAACTGTAATTGAATGCTTTGAGAGGCGTGATTCTTTTAGCATTCAATAGACTCTACAGGAGTATTTTTAACACATCAAATGACTTAAGGAAGGGTACATTTCTGTGCACACACAGCGAGACAACTCTGATCCCTCAAATGAGCCTAGGCTGTTCACAGCTGCATTCAAGTTAGGAAGACAGGCATCCTGAAGTCCAGATAAATATTTCCAGAATATGAAGAAATCATGATGAGACAGCATGAGCAGTTCAACATAGGAAAATGTAACGTCTTGCACTGGGGGAAAAGTAACTCCAGGTACCAATACGTGCTGGAGGTCAAGAGTCTGGAAAGAAGCAAGACCTAGGGGTCTAGGTGAACAAGAAATTGAATATGAGCCAACAATGTGCCCTTACAGCAAAAAAGCCCAGCAACATTCTGGGCTGTATTAGGAAGAACACTGATGGCAGTCTGAGGTAGTTGATCCTTCCCCTTCACTCAGCACTAGTGAGACATCTGAAGTACTATGTGCATTTCTGGGTTCTGCAGAATGAGAGAGATAAGGGCATACTCGATCAAGTCCAGCGAAAGGCCACAGAAATGACAAAGACATTAGTGTTAAGCTGTCCATATAGAAAGTATATGTTTAAGTTTCCACAGTAGTCAAGAGATGTTGATCTAAATAGAGGTAGTCCAGAAATCTGTGTATTTAGTCCTAAAACATCACATCAGAATTTTGTAAGCTGAAGAGTTATGTAGGCTTTATTATGTTTGTAAACTAGCGGCTTGATTCACCTGTCTGAAATGAAACATCCGCTGTCATTTGAGATGATGAGAGAGTACAAAACATCCACATGGGTCTGGCAGGACTGTACAATGCCCATGCCCCTCTGGACTGGAATTTGGAAGCCAGAAGCAATTATCTAAAGCATATCAGATGGCATCAGACACCTCTTTTAAACAGCTCAATCACATCTCTGATTTCTTTTGACTGTAACAGGAGTTTAGAAGCCTAGTTCAGAGGTAGACTTTTACATCTGAATATGTACCTTTAGGTTTTCAGTCTGAGTTGAATCCCACCTCATATACGAATGTGAATTAAATCTCACTTGGGTTATGATGGAATGAAAGTATGCAGGGGCAACACTTCCCTAACACAAACATGCACTTCTGATAAAAGGCAATAAACACAGACAACAACCTTACCCCATGTTCTGCACAAAGAGAAATCTCTTTTGTTTTATCCCTTTGTTAGCTGGAAAGGAATTTGCTCATTCTTGTTGCTCTAAGACCTTTACCACAATCAAGTGGTCCTTCAATAAATCAGCAGTTAAGGTACTGACCCTGTCTATGGCTTTCAGTTTCTGAACTCTTTTGTTTTTTGGTTTTGTTTGTTTGTTTGTTTGTTTTTGTTGTTGTTGTTGTTGTTTAAAAAAAAAACCAAAAAAACTATAAGCATTAAAAATCATAGAAAATTCTAAATTTTTCATTCCAATCCAAAACCAGAAGGAAATTTTTACAGAAAATGCTTCCCTGTACTGTTTAAGAACAAAGTTTTTGGCCAAATAAAGGCAATGTCAAAAAAGTAAAGAAGATTAAGGTAGATAAAAGAGTGGTCATGATGGAAGACACAGAGCATTACATATACTGTGGAAATATTTGATTGGCTTGTATGATTCTTCCAGGTAATGCTGGGATATTCTCCAGCAGATGTTTCATTGTGCAGACATTTAAAACTAGATTAGGAAAAGCAATAGGAAAGCAAGTACAGCAAATAGTCATTAAAAAAATGGATGGGATTGCCATTGGAACAGATGAACTGATGCAATGTGCCTTATTAAATATTTGATTGCTCTGATCCTAACATCCCCTGTAATTCTTTGTAAATTCTTTGTATGTTCTAAGATATTATCAAATGTAATAAATAGTAGGAATGTGGTTTTAATTCAAATCTATCAGTATATTATACCTTTTGGATATTTAAGTAAGAATTATTAAACCAATTATACGGTGAGTTCACTGTCCAGATTATGACATAGTTCACTGGTGTCAGTCACCTTTATACTGAATATTTTATAAATATATATATATACACACAAAGTGCAATAAAGGAGTTACTTCACCTGTCCTCTTCATATTGTCTTTCTCCACATAACATGTCCTTACAACAGCCATCTCAGCAAAACTCTTGTTTTTTTCACACCCATCTTTACCATCTTTAGGCTTCTAGAAGACATTATAGTCTCTGTCCCCTGAAAAATAAACATACACAAGGTACCACTAAATGGAAGCAACTCAAGACAGCGCACTGAAGCATAAATGATTCTTTCCAGACAGGGCACCGTGATTTGTGGGTCTATGTGGGTGTGTGGACTGCGTACAGTGGTTTGTGAAAGCTGAAGAATAAGGAAAAGAAATGAGACTGCACTTGAAAATTAAATTACAACCCCACCAAATGCAAACCAGAAAGAGAACAGAATTTTAAATAGGTTTGTAGATAACATCAGCTCATTAGCAGTTCTATTACAGCTTACACTGGTTTGTTTTCTCTGAGCACAAAAAAAAAAAAAAAAAAAAAAAAAAAAAAAGTGATATGTTTGTGTCTATATGTCTGTTTGTGTATGGAAGAAAGTAAATTAGGCAGACATAGCACAAGTTATTTCAGCACAGTCTGAAAATTTAAATGCATCCTTCAAGACTACAGGGGGTGGGAGCTGAAACTGATTTTCCAAAACATTGATATATCTTGGGTGGACGCTGTGAGAGACGTGACAGATGCATGTCTTGTGCAAGACTTCTACTGCCTCAAAATGACCATAATTTCTTCCTATTTTGAAACCATGCTGTTCAAACTCAAGAATAGTACCAGGCAAAAGAAGCCAGTCTTGTTCCTGCAGCCTTTGTCACAGCAATCAAGGTCAAGAGGGCAAGAAAAAGCAGAACAAAGAAAATAATATAGAATCCAGTATTTGCATTTATAAACAAAAATACATCAGACTGAAAGGTTGTGGGTTTTTTTTTCAGATTTCCTTATAGGAAATGAAGTAGCCACAAGGAAAAATTAGAGATGTTACAGTACCAGAGAGAAAAAATCCCTTTCTACTTTAAGACTAAAACTTTATTTTTTGCTAATAGATGCTATCATGAAAGGTCCAAGAACTCTGTTTGCATAAGATCTTATTGCTATTGTCTCTGTGATAACAAGTCAATATGTATCAGCTTAATAAAATGAAGATTGAACAACAGCTGCATGCAAATATTAAAGCAAGATCACTGGGAGACAGAGAATTGATTGTGGACAACAGATACGTGAAATGGACTTGAAAGGTTTTAATGGGATGCTAGTAGGAAGAATCAGTGAGATTTCAATGATAGGCTCAAACAAGATGAAAATCATAACATCACATGTACTTTTTACATATTTGTTTCCAATTTATGGGGAGGATTGTTTGGAAACTTAGAGAAGTATCTTTCTTCAAAGGATGTTCCCATTTTGAATTTTACAAATATGTATAGCTGTTCGGAGTCTAATCACAGTGATCATGCATGGATTGATGCATCTCAGAGTAGCACAAGTAATTTTGCAGTGAGATCACCTTGACTTTAAGTTTGTTTGTAAAAGCAATATTTCCTTTGTTTTGGGAAAATAATTAAAATTAAAGACATGGCTCATTTACTATGTATATACATTTTTTCCAAAGGTATTTTTATACCTAGTTCACACTGAGTCAACAGAACCTGAAGCTAAATTCAGTTCACTGACTGTGGTTCATAAAAGCAACCTCTACTCATGGTGAGAGTAAAACCTAAAATTTTAGACATAGATGTTTCAAGTGGTCTGAATATGTCCCTGCATCCATTTACCACCAATGTATTCTTGGCTACTAGATGTTTCTTACTGAATATAGACAATAGAATGACTTTCCATGATCAGACTAATGCTTTTAATTACCTTCGAAAGTTTGTTCTATAGTATTTAATCACTCATGTAGAGGACACCAGGGAATAAAACATTATGGCCGCTTCACACTGTTGTGGACACAGATAGATTTTCATCTCGTCGGTGCTGAGACACAAGCATGGGTAAGGGTGAACAGATTAACAGTCTTATGATTTGAATAAAGGTGAACCCTCAGCAAGTATGAAATGAGATAACTCTACTGTGTTTGGTGGAATAACACCTTCCAAAATTGCCATAAATGCGTTAACTAATAGGTGCTTCCTTGTTAAAAGTGACTATTGGCACATTGTATAATCTCTTTTCATGCTCGTAAGAAGAATTAGGAACATTAGAGGACTTCAGCTAGTGTAGGTGGTAGGAAGCGTCTGGGTAGCTACATCGCATTTGGTCTGAAATACCCTCTAACAAAACAGTTGTAATTCATACCACTGAGGCAAAGAATAGGGATTTTAGATGATGGTCTCAGTGTCAAAATTAAAGGACATATAGTTTGATCTGCAACACATTTCTGTTTTGGTTTTTTTTTATGATAAAAGGTGATGTGAGTTCATGGGGAAGACTGGACAGGTTTACAGAAGAAACAACAACAACAACAACAACAACAAAAACCTAAGAAAAGTAAAAAAAGAAAAAAGGTAAAAAAAAAAAAAAATATTAATACCAAGAGTACCTGAAAAGCATTTCTTGATCAGGAACATTTTGAGTTTAAAGTGTTTGGAGGCCAGAGAAATATTGAAAGAAATTATCATGCTTACTTTCATAGCTTACCATAGAGAAGTCCATAGAGTCAAGTGCACCATAATGAAGACCCTAGCCATCTGTTTATAGATAGAGTTTGATGGGTGATTTTGGACAAAACTAAACCAAATTCTTAAAAAGTACATTTCCCTCAGTTGTCGTGTGCATAAATGTCTTCCAATAATAAGCAATTTATATAGGTCTAGATAATGTAAAAATAAAAATTCCTAATTTTCTCTATGAATTACAATGAGAGTTATGGATAGTTCAGACTCAATTTTGGTGAAGTAATTTACTATCACTCACTTATCACTGAAAGGATAATAACAGTGAATATTTAGAGCATTTCACAGAAACTGTGTTCAAGAATATGATTTAGGTCTCAGTTCCAGTAAAATCTATATGGAAAATCTCCCTGTGTGGGGTTTATTTCTCCAGAATTGGCCACTATCCAGTGGTAGTGAAAGATAAGTTCCTCTGGCATATTACAGGAGGCAGAAAAAAGCAAACAACCAAACTCTGGGAAGCAGTCAAGGCACAACAATGACCTCACTCCTATTACATATAAGTGAAGTCTACTATCCTGTAATTCACCACTAACTGTATTACATGGTATGCACACCACATCTTCACTCCCTCGCCAGTGCAGACAATGATACAGAAAGAATAGAGCAAGTAAAAAGCAAACTTAAGATGGTATGTATTGAGTCAAACCCCCATAAAAAAAAACCTGAGGTATTTGAAAGTATTTGTTGCACTTCTGTCTGATAGAAGCTATTCCAAAAATCATGCAATAAAAGCCAGATCCATATCTGAATGAACATAATGACAGGAGAAAAGGGGACACTGTGGATAAAGGTACCAGGATATTGTCTTCTTTTATATGTCCAAAGAAGGGTCCCTTTCCCAATAACAGTTATTGGAACAGACTGAATACTTTGGCATGTTCCACAATGAACTTTAATCCTATGATTTCTGGTGCCAAGGTATTATTTCCACTTCAAAGAATTGCTTTGAGTTAGTAAGAAAATACTTAACGTTTCTCAGCAAAAGTACTATATTTACAAATATATCACTTCCACTTTATTTAAAAAAAAAAAAAAAAAAAAAAAAAAAAAAAAAAAAAAAAGCTGTATAGAGGACATCATAAATAAGTTTTAAAATAGCATCAACAAAATTGAGGCAAGGAGGTGGAAATCAGGACGAGCTGGGCTTTATGAAAAGTGAAATAAGGTTCTGGAGGTGGGATTAATCAAACATAAGGATGTGATGATGGGAGAAAAAATCTGGGTGAATCTTCCTTTGTATTGCGCATATACACACACAGCCTGTTTTGTTGCAGAAACACTGCTATTGATTAGATATTTTTCCAGAGCAAAGTGTGTAGTCACTGAAATATGGATAGATATTTTTGCATGAATTGCATTACATACATTCTTATGTTTCATTTCTGCAGAAACATGACATTGAATGGACCCCTGAGGGTCCAGTAATTCTAGCTTCCTGGTACTTTGAACACACTAAAATCCCCTTCGTAAGTCTAATTCCATATCACTCTGGTGAAATATTTTCCCGTATAATTATTTGAAATTTACTATTTAAAATCAACATCTAGATTAAACCAATTTTTAACAGTGCTGAAAGAAATCTTACTCAGAGGAAGCCACAGAATCCTTTTTGATCACAGCGGATCTTCACGGATTCACATCATCCAGAGCTGTGACTCTTCAACCCTCAGTGTCAGAGAGGATCATTTTCCTCTCCAGACTGTGTACAGAAGAAAATTTAGACCCTCTGCTGGGTTTATATGCCAGGGTTTTCAGTAGCTGGTGAGGAGGCTACAGTAGTGGCCCCTGTGAGAAGCTGCTCGAAGCTTGCCCCGATCCGAGCTGGACCTGCCTTTTCCCAAGGCCGAGCCAATTAGCGATCTGGCCATGCCTCTGTGATAGCGTGTGTACGAAGTGGAACCTGAAAAGGAATTGGGACTTGTGAGGAGGAGTTATGAGGAGGACACCTGTACGAACACTGAGGTCAGTGGAAGAAGGAGGAAGAAGGCTGGGGAGGCGTGTCGGAGCAGAGACACCCCCACCCCATACCCCGTGGTGAGATGGCCGGGCCACCCCCTGCCACCCATGGAGGTCCTGGTGGAGCAGAGGCCGACCTGTGGCCTGTGGAGGGCCCCACACCAGAGCAGGCGACTGTGCTTAAAGGAGGCCGGGACTCTGAGGGGAGAAGCAGCCCCCACTGTTGTAGATTGGCACTGGGAGGACTGGAACATGTGGAGGCAAACCATGCCGGAGCAGCATGGGAACGGCTGCAGCACGTGGGGAGAACTCACAACAGAGAAAGTTCCTGGAGGACTGTGCCCCATGAGAGGGGAACCACGTGAACCAGGGGAAGAATGCGGAGGATTCAGAGTGTCACTGACCTAAAACCTTCCATTCCCTGCCACTGTGCCGCTGGGAACAGGAGGTAGAGAGCTCAGTAATAAAACTGAGCCTGGGAAGAAGACCAGTGGTGGAGGTGTTTTTAAGATGTGGTAACATTTCCCACTCTGTTTAAATGTTGGTTTTGTTATTGTTTGAAGTGGTGCTCGTCTTCTTCCCCAATGAGTCTGACTTTTGCCCATCACATTGATGGGTAAGCCACCCCTCCCTGTACTTATCTTGATTCCTGAGGCTTTTGCTTTATTTTCTCCCTCCCATTCCTGAGGGGGGAAGAGGTGAGTGAATGGCTATGTGGTACTCAGTTGTCTTCGGGGCTCAAACTATGAGAGAACCGTTAATCCAGTGTCCTTGAAAATCCACTGGTGATACTGATAGTGAAAATGTCATTTTTAAAAAGTGTTCAGGTATTATTTTTCCATCAAATACCTGTAACTGTCAATAAGCCTTGAACGTGAATTTTTCCTTCTTTCTTTCACTTCCTCCATGCTGCCCACGTTTGTGGATCCCTATGCTTGTAACTACCCTTGAACATATTTTTGCCATGCAGAAATACTGCTTTAAATTTAATCAAAAATCCATCCTCAGTGTTAGCCAAGATATTTTCTGTATTTTTCACAGTTAGTTTAATTCTGTAGTATAAAACTGGTTATAAAACAGTCCAACTCACCAGCTTTGAACCAGTGTAATTGAGAGGAGAAACTTGTGAAATGGAATTACACCAATTTTACATCAGGATATCTGAGTTTAATCTTCTGATTAAGATTTGAAGTTGATAGCATTTAGATAACTCTTGCACTAGAAACCAAATTAGTTAATATTTCTGCAGTGTCAAAATGCAGGTAGACATGGGTACTCCATATGTTCCCAGATTTTTACTTTTTTTTTTTTTTTTTTTTTTTTTTTAAAAAAAAGATGTTCTCTGCAGACTTCAGAGACAATAGTCATGTTTGTTGGTGCTTACACACAAAAGCAACCTGTGAACTGAATACTTATGAACATCAGGGTAGCTAAAATAGATCAGACTAGAGGTCTGCCCAGCTCAGTCTTCTGTCTCTGATAGAGGTGTAAAGCAAATGTCTCATGGAGAGTTAAAGTTCAGGGCAATTAGATGAAGTAAATGAAAATTTCTTTAAGTCCTTTCTGGGCTCCTTACCACTTGGGGCTCAAGACATTCCTGAACTGGGGCAGTGTCTCAATATTCAGTAGTCTGAGAAGTATTTCTCTATCAGATACTTTCCCAGTCTCTCTTGCAAATGTGTACCTTGTCAGCATTTATCATTCAAAACATCTGTGGCAAAGAATAATATGCTTTTGTGCCGCTAAAGTGGTCAGCATCACCGTCCGTGCCATAGAGAATGAAACAGGCAAACCCGTACGGGTCCAGGTTAAACCTCTCCAATATCCAGTTGCAGATCTAAGAAGCCAAACTTTCACAGATCTAGGAAAGAGGGAGATAAACACTTGTATGTTACACCCAGTGTAGAAACAAGGAGTTCATACTCCAGCCATAAACTAGCAACTATCAAAATAATTTGAAAACAATTTGGACTGCTCTTTAAAAACCATAGGCCCAACAGTATCTTTACATTTTAAATCTCTACTGTTACAATAAGAGAAGTGGAGAAGTAAAGCCAGTGACTTTGAGAAAAATGGGTAAGATTCTCCTCTGCTAAGAAACAGTGGAATTCACTGAAGTTTGTGAACAACACAGCTTGCCCCAGAGGGAGATTTGGCCTAATGATGCCTCTTCAAACTATTTTAGCCCTGTGTGGATGCTATAGTCTAAAAGCATAACACAGGCACCAGCCTGTTCATGGGCATCAAGCTCATATCCAAAGACAGTAGTGGAAATAAATACCACTTTTATGGCATAACTCATTCAAGAAATTTTAAACACCTAATGCAAGTTAGGAAATCACCTCATAGGAGTGCTTATTCCCTTCCATTGAATACAAAGGAGTCTAGAGTAATGAGCTCAGCAGCAAACAAGATTTTCTTAGCACTAGGTGTTTTTATTTTTCTTTCAGTGATGACAAAACTGAAATACAGTAAAATTTAAGCAGGCACACTGCTGGAACACAACCAGCTTAGCAAAGCACCTCCACTACAATGCCTCATGCAGGACAGCACTGCCCACAGTGTCCCACAAGTTTGATGCTACCCTAAGACAAGATGGATCTGGAAAGATCATGCTTAAATACATGTTTTCTTTTTGTTTTCTTTTTTTTGTTTGTTTGTTTGTTTGTTTGGTTGGTTGGTTGGTTGTTTTTTTCTTGTTTCAAGAATGGGTGAGTTGCTCTTTCCATTATCTTTGGGAAACAAGCATCAGTTTTAATAGAGCTTGACATGTTTAACAGCCAATGTAAACTATGCCTTCACATTGATTATATGCACTTTGGACAATTTTCTTTCAGTGAGAACTTTATGGGGGGAATAACATGCATCTTATTTTTCTCAGTGTGAGGCAGTTACATCCTGTAGGGCTTTGTATAACATGTACACATCAAAACATATTTGGCTTCCTTGACAATAATAGATTTTGGGCTGGAAGAAAAATGAACCGCTGCATGACTCATTTTAACTTTGTACACTGGGTTCATTTCAATCTTTGTAAACTTTATATAGCCAAGCCCAGAATTAGCTGTAAAATACCAGCATAATACTTTTTTTTTTTTTTTTTTTTCCCCCTATTATTTGCAGTAATTTGAGTTCTCAGCATGTCCAAAATTTATTGGCTGGAAGCAACTGGTCTGCCTTCAAGGATAACAGATCATTGCCTTGATCCAGAAGTTGCAATTTTTTTATCTGAGAATTTCTCTCACTGGAATGAGAAAACTGTGTGTTCAGCTTTTTTATCAAGTTTTAATTGCAGATCTTAGTCCTATTGCTTCTGGATAGGGGCATCTGTCAAAGTATCAGCCATTGTTTTTATCAGTTGTAGCAGGGCACCCAGAAACTGAGCAGGCATGCACACACAACCCTTGGCACGTTGCTAAAGCTGAGAGTCAGGTTTCCAAGAGCATGGAAGACAACATACCTACTTTGACTTAAATCTACTATTAAAGCCAGGGCAGACTGAACAGCGACCAGAATAGCTTTGCCCTTTGCTGGATCTCCACCAAGAACTCTTGATTATAAAGAATCAAGTCCATTGGACATAAACAGGAGACCTCAGTAACAGCAGAAAGAAGAGACCTTATGGAAAGTTTTATGTAGTGCTCAAAATGTGCATGATGTTGTTGCTTCTTTCCTGCTGTGTATTTCCTTTAATAACCCAAATATATGATCCAAGTGGTCATGACAGAGGGAGAATGTAGGAAAGAGATCATATGGCTTTTGAGGCACACTAATACTACAGAACTGTCAAGATTTTTTTTTTTTTTCCCTACAAAAATATTAGAAATGTAAAATAGTTATAACTTGTGTTATTATTTGTCTGAGTTTACAGATAGGCTGAATCACTTCTCCAAAAGATAAAGTGCCTTCCTGTTGTCTTGTGGATCAGCAAATTTGTACTCCACCAAACAAATCTATCTCTCCCTATATAAATATATAGAACTATAAAGACAGAAGCTCATATGGCTGTGATTCAGATGTTGGGTGATTCAGACGTATGGCAATATTGAAACTGTACTGATACATCCAGTCTCCCCAGTTTAGAGTGCTGAATAACTAAAGCTGGATATTATGTAGAGACTTACATGATAGCTAGTGCAAGAAGTTGGACAGTTCTTAATGATTTGTGTAGCATGGGGTGCAGTGGACATTGAAGGAAGAGTTAAATGGAAAGCCATCAAGCATAAAGTAATGTCTTTTGAGAAAGGATTTATAGAATGACCCAGTAGATGGACCTTGGCTGATTGTAATCTGCATATGAAGCCAAGGCAGGGGGGAAAGGGACTAACAATCAGCACTAGAGTAATTTGCTTGATAATAGAAAATTAAAGAACTGGAGAGGCAAGCAGCAGCCTGCAAAATTCATGCAGATTTGGATCTGCTGTATAATTAGCCACAATAGTTATACCGAAAAAAATTTAAAAATGAATGACATCAAATTAGAGAAAGATTTCTGTAATATACAATAAAATTCAGAGTTTATATAAAAAAGGAGGCTTAGATAGTGGGGAGAAATTAAAAAAGCTAACAAAGTACTCATAATCTGAACAGTAAAAAGTTTTGATATGATTAGACAAGCATCTGTGACTTTACAGTCAGTACAGGTTGTAGTGCAATAATGAAATAAAATTGATGTACAATATGCTTGCACAGAACAAAACCACCATACAAACTCATACTTCAGTGATAGGTTTGACTGACACTCAAAACAATGTAGTGGTGAGGGAAGGATTTGGAGTTTGTGCCCTGCATGCATCTTTAATTATATTCTAAAGATTAAATGTACCAACATCTTATCCTGTTTTGGGAGATGTATATGAAAGCTAGCCTTTGCTGAAAATTAGATCCACATAACATAATACTATTGGCTTTGTCTATGAGACACGTTCTTCCCATGGGACGAAGTGAAGTCCTGGTCTGTGAAAGCCCTCGGCCAGAGGAACTGCTGTAATTTTTTTCTTATGTTGTCACCCAGGTTTCCTTTCAAACAGGAAAGACATAACATTCTTTAATAGAAATAGGACTTGATCAGGATTGGACCCAGGAATAAAGACTTCATAAGGCACTTAAGACTAATCTGCTCTGGAATGCAAACACAAAAATATACTTTTACATTTTCAAGCCTTCCTTGAAGTAGCAGGACATTAGTGCCTTTGCTGTATATCTCCAATATAGGTTACCAAGGATTTTGGACACTCTAACTTCTATTATACATCAGCATGGATACTTCTCTTTACTCAAGTGAGCATTCAATTTAGAATGCTTTTAAGGACCCTCTTAGTGTAGTGACCAGAGACTCCTGACCCTAGTTTCTGGGCCATCAGATGTTGTGGACTATAGTTTTAGGACCAGTGAATCAGAGGAAAAATAAACTAGCTTTCCTAAGACCCTAAAACCTGTAAGTGAAAAAAAAAAAAAAAAAAATCAGTGATCAGCCCTTCAACCTAGTATCTGTTCCACTTTTTCTCTTTCTTCTGTTTTTGTTCTATTGTGTTAGAGCTAAGAACTATGTTTTTATTTTTCAGATGAACAAACTGAGTATGTCTGATTCTGCTCATTCTTGTATGGTTTGTACTGTGATTGGAGAAAATATAATATTCCAAGTGTGCTTTGAATTAATACATGATTGTAAAGAGCTGATACATAGACAAGACACTCAGAAATATTCTGAAGAGTCTCTGGGTTTTGTAGAACATCTTGTATCTGTTCTCTTTTGAGCATCTGAGTACTTGAGTAATCTAATACCAACAACTGGTCTCAAATCTAGGTAGGAAGTAGATACACACTCAAATATGGTTTATTACAGCATTTAAAAAAATTAATTACTTATCTTTATTCGTACCTTGGAACTGAAGCAAGTGAGAACTGAATGCATGTGTACTCCCACCAAATATAAATTGACCCAGCTGAAACATAAGCCTATATTTTCAGGTTACCTCTATATACTTTTTAATGATGAATTTATTTCCTTTTATTCTCTGATAGAGTTTCTAGTTAAATGGAAGAACAGTGCTAAGTTGGAAGTGAAAAATTCATCAAAAAAGGCAAAGAGAACTAAGAACAGATTTAACTTCTTGAAATTAATTACCTTCCTATTTTCTCTCTTCTTTTCCTCACAGTCATGATAATAAACATCCTTTCTATTTTTATTATTATTAGACAAAGAAAAATGGCAATACACAATAAATGAGCAGAATTCTGAACATTATCCTACCGTCCATTAGAGCCGCTACAATATTCTGCATAGCACGGCCACAAGCAGTTTGTGCAAAGTGGAAGAGTTTTGGTTAGAGAAATGAAACATTGTTTTCTCCCTTTTCTCTCTCTCTTTCCTTCCCTCCTCAATTTGTAACTACCTGTGAGGAGGGAGACAAAATAAAGGGGTGGGAGACACCTGAAACTGAATGATGGCTAGTTCCAAGTCACAGAAGTAAACTGTAGATGAAGTCTACCCTTGATTGTTATAACAATTTTTAGAAGTTATAACTGAATAGTGTTTAGAAGTTACAACTAAACACCTCTGAGCTTTCCACTATCCCTTATATATGCATAAATTTTAGAATAGCAATACCTGCATTCCATTTTGTATGGGGCTATGACAGCTGCTGATCAAGTTTTGGAGCATCATGAAGCATAGTATACTGCAGGGACCAGATCTGGTCTTGAAGAGATCCTTTATAATTAACAGGTCAGAAGGAATGGGCTTTATTTCTTGTGACTTAGAAACAGAAAGAAGTACTGTGATTTCTAACAGTGCAAGGTGTGACTGCGGTAGATTAAAGAATTTCTCTAGCCTCAGTTTCTGAAGAAAATGAACACACTTCATATTATGATCCAAATCGTATCTTCATTCAAATCTGAGACTTATATGCAGAGACTGACAAATTTTCAGTGTGAAAGAAAGTCCTTGGTTATGTTTCTTCTATGAAGATTATGAGAAAATGTCATCTTCTAAAGAGAAGTTTTTCCACCGCATGGCCTTACCTATATTTCTCTATTTTATATCCCCTACAGGCAAACCATAGAATCACAGAGTAATTTGGGTTGGAAAGGACTTTAAAGATCACCTAGTCCCAACCCCCCTGCCATGGTCCAAGACTCCTTCCTCCAGATCATGTTGCCCAAAGCCCCGTCCAACCTGGCCTTGAACCCTTCCCAGGAGGGGACATCCACAACTTCTCTGGGCAACCTGTTCCAGTGTCTCACCACCCTCACAATAAAGAATTTCTTCCTTATACTTAATCTAAATCTTCCCTCTTTCAGTTTAAAACATCTACCCCTCATCCTATCTCTACACTCCCTGATAGAGTCCCTCCCCATCTTTTCTGTAGCCCACTTTAAGTACTGTAAGGCTACTAGGAGGTGTCCCCAGAACCTTCTCTTCTCCAGGTTGAATAATTCCAACTCTGTAAGCCTGTTCTCATAGGGGAGTTGCTTCAGCCCACTGAATATCTTCTTGACCCTTGTCTGGACTCTCACCAACAGGTCCATGTCCTTCTTATGCTGGGGGTCACACCTTGTGATGCAGCCCAGGATACAGTTTTCTTTCTGTGCTGCAAGCACACATTGCTGGGTCATGTTGAGCTTCTTGTCAGACAAAACTCCCAAGTCTTTCTCCTCAGGGCTGCTCTCAATCCACTCATTGTACCGTGTGTATTTGCTTGGGGTTGCCCCAACACATATATTCTTTTTACCTTTAACACCACTATTACACGTAATGTTAACTTCCTATGAAGAGCTTATTCACTTTTTTTTCTTTTTTTTAGGATAGTGAAAATCAGAATTTTGATAGCTATTATTATTCTTAGAAAAGCACTTTTCACAGAGTTGACCAATACCAGCTGAAAGTCAAAAGGCAAAACAACTTCTAATTTCTCTGCCAGCAGTTTCACATGAAGAGGTTTTTTTAAAAATATTTAATCAAATCCAGGACCTTTCACTTGGGGCCATGGTTAGCTCTTCCTTTCTAATTATAATATTTTGTAGAGTGCTGCAATATAATTAAGGAGTTTCCCCTCTCTCTTCTGCATTGGTCTCATATATTTCCACTCCTAAAATTTAGCAGAACTCCACTCTTATCATCACTAAAATATTTGATGGAGTGTAGAAAAGAGAAAGAATTAAAACAAATTAAAAAAAAAAATTATCTACAGTAACTATCTTTCAATAGTTTAATTCATCTATCTAAAATATTCATCTAGTCATCAGTCTATCCATCAGCCTATATATCTATATTAGCTTGCACTGTAGAGTAGATGAGATGGTATGAAAGAATGTATCTCATCAAAACTGAAAGTCCAGTCACTGACTTCAGATAAAAACCCAGATTTTCCACTTATGCAAATAGGCAGTTAAATTGACTAAGATTTATTTCCATTGTAAGACATCAACAAAAGAGTTTGGATGTTGTCAAAGCTAAGAAACCAGCCTTTAGCCTCAAGAGATACATACACCTATTTTCAACTAAAGGTCTTAATTTCACATTCAGGATAGTATTTAAATAGAAAAATATTTGTTGTTGTTGTTGTGTGTGCAATATAGTTACTAAAAGTAAGAAATGTTCTTATTTTTATGTAGAAATGTATGAAATAATTTATGCACAAAAGCATATAGTGGACATTCCCTAAATTGTAATCCACAGGAGTAAACAATCTTGACATTTCATACAATTTGTTTCACTCTGTTTCCATATATGACCTGGTAGCTGTGACTTTTTATTAGACTTTTTTTTAGTTTTTATCTTTATTATATTTTCTTTCAGATATTTTTGGCTTGGCTTAAAGTGTCATATTGATCAGCCTGTGGACTTATCTGATTGTCTTTCAGACTAAAGTCCTCTATTTAATTAACACTACAAGTAGAGGGAAAAAAAAAAAAAAAAAAAAAAAGCTGTACTATGTGTGCCATTTCCAAACAATTGGCTCACCTTTCCCTCCAGAAATAAGATGTTTAAGGCAAGAATACAAGAAGCAAAGACATACACACTAATCTGCTTTTTCATATGCTCTTGTAGTTTCCCACTACCAATGTGCAGATCCCTCATGAACCTCAAGTTGCATGAGACCATAGTCAATGATGGGACTTAGCATCCATAAGATTGCCCAATACTTTTGATTTATAAATTACAATTTTGGATGTACCATGACACTCTTACAATGAGTTTCATAATAAAATACTTTATATGAGAAAGTTGTTTGTGATGCCTGGTTATTTTACTTGGGGCCCTTTCTTATTTTTCATGTGAGATCTGAATTTCAGCTTCTTTACCATTCATGACTATACATAAATGATAAAGAACAAACATATGCCCTCTCTTTAGCCTGAAGATTCCCACATTGTTTCATGTCTCTCATCTGAAAAATCCCACCAGGTATCCTACCATCCTCATCTTCCATTTTTGTAGCTTCTCCAGCTCTTCTAAAAGTGACTTTTACTCAGTGCACTTTCTTTGTGATAGCAATGAAAGATATCCTTACTTGGCAATGATGGTTTAGCAATGGTGACTTGTAGACTAGGATCTTAAAATGTTCCAAGCATGATGCTCACATCCTAGTCTGTCATGCTCTGCTCTTCTAATTGTTGGCAAGTCAGTTCTGCATGTAACTTTGTTTTCCTACACATAGTTAGACTTTTCTTTTTTTTTTAGGAACAAATTTGAGACTTTGAAATCAGGCCATGAACTCAGTCTGTATAGGCTTAATCTGGAATTACCGCTTCTAGTTCAATTGGATCTGATAGAAAGATGACAATATATATTTCCATGTGTAGTAGAGTAAATGCTCGTTATTTCCAAAAGTTAGCTGAACCATTCTGGATATTGGATGGATCTAACTTTGCTCCTATCTATATCCAGCTCACTTTATTGTAAAATCAAAAGAATTATTTCAGTGAAGAGTGGGCTATGGCTGTTGTCCACCTCTAGGGTGAGTGAAAGGTCTGAAACTCATGTCTACTTGTTCATTTTGCTATTTCCTTTTCCAGTCCACTTCTACACTGCCTACTTTAAAGCAAGTGGAACAAAAGATACAGAGAGTGGTACTGAAGGATTTTTGCAGGACACTTAAAGCCAGTCTCCTTTGGCTAATTTGCAAAAACAGTTTTTGATTTAAAATAGAAGGATGGCATATCCCTCCCTGGGAGAAAACTCACATCTACTAATGTTCTGGAGGAAGTGAGTTACGAGACCAAACCTCAGATGGATTAGAGATGAAGGTTAAACTCCAAGGCACTAATTTGTTGAAAAGGTGAAGGTAGCTAAATAAAGGAAGAAAAAAAAAAGAAAAAAAAAAGAAAAAAAGGACACATGAGGTCTGCAATATCTTTTCTCCTCACTGAATATTGATGGGTAACTTATGGATCTCAAGAAGAAGAATAAATGCCATAAAATAAAGCAAGGTTTTTTTTTTTTTTTTCTCTTACAAAATGCTGGTGCAGAGTTAAGGTAAAGGCAAATACACCTCTTTTTGACTTGTTAAGATCTTTCTACATGAATTGTCATTTTTAATGTAATAACTTAAGAAGGTTAATAATAGAGAGATACCTTCTACTTTTAAAAGCCAGACAACTTCTTTTGGCTACTTCATCATTCCTTTGCCTCCCTAACATTTCTCACAGACTTAATGGCCCAGTTTCTGGTGTAAATCAACATAGCTCCAATTATGTCAACTATGCTAAGCAGATAATATTGGCCCAGTATTTTATGAATAAGCGTACACAAGGTCATACTTACTCGGGAGTTGAAAGTCACTGGACAAAATTTTGACAGAAGACAGAAAGGATGTGGCTGGGTAGGATGAAGTAGAAAAGGCCACCATGCTAGCTCATGAATTTTAATAGCCCATGCTTAAAAGTTATTCCTTTCTAGATACAGAAATTTGAATGGCTTTGATGGGCACATGTTTGCTGGGTAAAAAACTGTCTGGATGTCCGGGCCCAGAGAGTTGTGGTGAAGGGAGTTAAATCCAGCTGGTGGCCGGTCACCCCCAGGGCTGGGTGTTGGGGCCACTCCTGTTTAACATCTTTACTGATGACCCAGAGGAGGGGATCGAGGGCACCCTCAGTCAGTTTGCAGGTGACACCCAGCTGGGTGGGAGTGTTGATCTGCTCGAGGGCAGGGAGGCTCTGCAGAGAGACCTGGCCAGGCTGGAGCCATGGGCTGAGCCCAACTGGGGGAGTTTCACTGAGGGCAAATGCCGGGGGCTGCCCTTGGGCCACAACAACCCCCAGCAGGGCTACAGGCCTGGGGAGGAGTGGCTGGAGAGCTGCCAGTCAGAGAGGGAGTGGGGGGTGATTGACAGCCGGCTGAACAGGAGCCAGCAGTGTGCCCAGGGGGCCAAGGAGGCCAATGGCATCCTGGCTTGTGTCAGCACTGGCGTGGCCAGCAGGGACAGGGAAGGGATCTGAGCCCTGGCCTCGGCACTGGGGAGGCCGCCCCTCGATTCCTGGGTTCAGTTTTGGCCCCTCACTACAAAAAGGCCATTGAGTGACTCGAGCGTGTCCAGAGAAGGGCAACGGAGCTGGGGCAGGGTCTGGAGCACAGGTCTGCTGGGGAGCGGCTGGGGGAACTGGGGGGTTCAGTCTGGAGAAGAGGAGGCTGAGGGGAGACCTCATCGCCCTCTACAGCTCCCTGACAGGAGGGTGCAGAGTGCTGGGAATGAGCCTCTTTAACCAAATAGTAAGCAATAGGACAAGAGGTAATGGCCAATGGCCACAAATTGCACCAGGATAGGTTTAGACTAGATGTTAGGAAGTATTTCTTTACAGAACAGGTTGTTAGGCGTGGGAATGAGCTGCCCAGGGAGGTGGTGGAGTCCCAATCCCTGGAGGTGTTTAAGAGTTGGGTTGAGTTAACATTGAGGGATCTGGTGTAGTTGGGAACTGTCAGTGTTAGGTCAGTGTTTGGACTGGATGATCTTCATGGTCTCTTCCAACCTTGGTGATTCTGTGATTCTGTGAATGTTGTACTGATGTACACATGAATGTCCCAAAGCAACAGGAAATAAGCCTTCAGACCTGAAGAACACTTTTTTACTGCTTCACAAAAAGGGCATCTCTGTCAGTAAAATAGTAGTAAGCTATCTGTGTCCATAAGATATCTCCTTGAACTTAGACAGCTATAAGTTAAATGTCTAAGTCTGAATTAGACCCTTTCAACTCCTTTTAAAGTCATCAGGGAGACAGAGACACTTGCATAGCAGCTGAGGCATACTGATGAACATTCTGGTCCCAGAAGATGGTCTGGAGCTTTCTTCCATTTTTTCTCAGGATCCTCAAAATCTCTCTGTCTTCTTTTTCCTTCCTATCTTGCCTAAAGAGAATTTGTTTGGTTGGTTGGTTTGTTTTTCTTTCCTTATGCTTGGTGCATCCTCTTTCTTCCTTCCCTTTACATTGCAGAATCATCCGCTAAGATTCCAGAGACAAAACACTCCTTTTGCCTTTCCTTATGATGTTTTGCTACTAATACTGCAGTCTTTTGAATTATAGGGAAAGGTGCTCAAATGACAGGATCAACTATTCTTCTGTGTGTTACTCTTTTAAAAAGAAGAGTCCTATGTGTGCATTTGCAGAATGATATTAACAACAGCCATGTGATTTCCCATGTCCAGTCAAAAACTGCTTTTTGTTTCTGGACTCTCATTCTAGGGGCCCTGGTATGGCTCCTCAAAGCAGGGGAAATTTCTGAAGATCCCAAAACACTGTGATTGGAATTTGGGGAGATAATGAACCAGTTTGGTCAGTCAATATTTAGACAGTGACTAAATCATAGTAACAGAACACTGCAGATTACATCCCTTTTCATATCACATGATATATGTCACATGTAAAGAATTATGTGAAGATATAAGAATTCAAATGGTAATTTCAAAAGGCACTTCAAGAACAATCTGTCACAGTGCTGTATAACCTTAACTTTTTTAATTGCTGAAATTACTTTTAAAAATATGTCTTTATGTCTGCTTGGATACCCTATCTTTTTAGATTTTTATAGCTAAGAGACGTATCAGCCTTTCGGAGCACTTCCTAGTGAAGTGGAAGAAAAACAACAGCCTTCAGACTTGCTCCTTGTTTAGCCCTGCTCCACTACGGTCAATCTCTCTTTCAAACAATGTAAATCCACATCCTGCTTACAACCTGAGTAAAATCTCATGTATAGAGACATTGTAAGCCTATATCAGTCAATTATGTATATGCTTTTCCTTATAAGAAGTTTTGCATGCAATCATGGTATTAAAGAAAGGATGGATACATTTGTAGGCTCAGTCCAATAATTAAGTTACCACACATTGTATCTCTGCTTATGTAAGTCCTTAGTGAAGGTGAGATAATGAAAGGTCTTTAAGATAACTTTCATTATGACTCATCTGTTACAGACTCATAATGTGCACATTGAACACAGCTGAATATCAGCTGATGCTCAGTTATCTGATGAGCTGCAGGGACTTGACTATGTTTACACCTTGAGAATGGCAAATATATCCATCAAGGATACAAAAGGAGCAGCATCAGAGAACAAGATTTGATTAAAAATACTTAGTAGTCCTCACGTTAGTTAAAAGTTTAATAATGCTAAACATGTAAAGCATGGCACCAGTGAAAATCTTGCCAAGGCTATTAAAAAACTAGAAAAAAAACCCTTCCTTTTATTTTTTTTTTTTCACATCCACATCCCCAGCATTCCTTTATAGACAAATATTACAATATACTTAATGCAGTAGAAGAGTTTAACTAATACAAAGGCAAAATAATAGTGCTGTGGTATTCTGATTTCAGGCCATCAGTTATTAATATAAAATATAGAATACCAAAGTTTTCGGTAACCAGAAGTCTCAGGCTCTAATACATACTTAAGCTTATTGATTACACTGGTTTATGTGATAATAAAAGTACAAACATATGCACACACCTTTTGCAAATAAGAAAAATCATTTGTCTTGGGCTATCTCATTCTTTGTGCTTTCACAGCAATTCAAAAGTCATAATAGATAATGGGAAAACAAAGTGTTTGCATTTCATGAATGACCTTGGAAAAGTTGCCAGATTTCTCTCTACTGCAGTTCTAACGTTGGTTAGTAAACATGATCCTGCTGTAAACACTCGTGAGATCCAACAGTTCTTGGTGGGATGACAGAGAAAAGACTTTATTATTTTTACTTCAGTTTTAACTATTACAAAGGGGTTAAATAGATATATTATTGTGAGCATACATTTTTATCTAAAAATATATATATATTTTAAGGCTGAATTTGTTTTGTCCAGTTCGAAAAAATATTTACTTTTTATTTCTATCTACTGTAAATATGAAAGTTAAATGTAATATATTACATATAGGTACATAATTATTTTGAATGAAAAATTAATACAGACAGACTTTTTGATGTTAAAATATTTCAATATCTGAGTGGTTTTTGGTGATAAACTGAGAAATTTTTTCAGAAGAGGTTCTGATCTACTCTCTACCTATAAATGAGGTTAATTTTAGCTGTATGTTATTTTCTGTAGTTTGTCCATATGAGCTTTGATACTTCATAGAAGTAGGTATGTATATATTTTTTGACTTACAAGCAGATCTTCTGTCCATTTGGACATCAGTGTGGCATTTGTTATATATTGATATTTGTGAGACATGATATTAATTATTTAAAGACCAAAGTGTAAAAGATAGTTATGTTTTTTAAAGGAGGAGATGTTTTTAAAGAAGGAGAATAAAAAAGTTATTTTCATGAGAAATCAGGCAATCCTAGAACATTGATCATATTGTGCCTATAATGAGGGAAATTTAATCCAAAATGTTGCCAGCAGCCTTAGCTGAGATCCTGACTCTTCATATCCATCCTGAGATACCTACCTGTGTACAACCTTGAGCTGGCTGATTGGGTGGAGGATGGTTTAGACATTGCCACTGTCCATCCAGTCTGTGTCAGTGGGGATCTCTTCTAGTTCTTGACATAACTGATGAGGGAATTTTGCTCTTTTCATCCAACTCAGCTGTCAGTACAGGTGCACGCACATTCCCAAAAGGATTATGAATATAACTTTTCTGCCCTCACTGGACTGTATTCATGTGCCAGATGTTGGATCCACCAGAGGGTCAAAGATAGGCTGTCTGCTCCAGTGATGTGTTTGGGCTTCTGCTATTAATTTCTATAGGAGGAGTGGAGGTACATTTTCTCTCAGCTCAGATCTGAACGCAGGTGTAATGGGAGTTATGATAGTTAAGTTGTGGTCCAGTTAGTAGATCACATGGTCTGCTACATGCTTTTATGTCTGCCTAATACAATGCAGATCTGCCTGGGATGGAGCCACATACACCCTCCTCCTCTCACTCCAGCCAGACTTTGCTTATGATACTGTAGCTTGAGCCCAGAACCATTTATTCACCTCTAGTTATGACTTATGGACTTCTGTGGGAGAGTGAAGCACTGGAGTGCCTTAGGGCAAGTGATGCTTTCTATTTGCGGGCAAGTGTTTTTCTATTTCATTTTATTATCTGATAAAACAACTTAATCAATGAACTGAAGCACGTAGTAGAAACTGAGACTTCTGTTTATGGGGAAACTTTTGAGATTTATTTTGGCCATTTCTAAGGAGTGCAAACATCCGAGCTCTGAAGGAGCAAGAAATGGAAAATGACCTGATGTGCTTCTTTCAGTGTGTGATGAGTAAAAATTTCCTCTCCTTTCCAGGGGCTTTACAAAGCAGAAAAGTGACAGGATTGTCCTATTTATGATGTTTGTTGTGCATCTGTGTGAAAATAAATAGATTATTCCATATGAATTCCAAATAAAATATATGGCTAAAGTAAATTTTTCTTATGGATATTGATTGTATTGACTGAAACCTCCTCCTTACAAATTCCCTTGTTTGTATAACAAGTGTTATCACTTGGCTGAAAAAAAGATGTGTATAATGAATTTTGGCATTGCATATTTTACTTAACAGTGAACTGAAAAGCTTTTATTCTTCAGAGATTTGTGTTCTGATTCCCAATAAGGTGGTGGTGGTGGAGTGTGGATAGTTTGCTTTTTTTTTTTTTTTTTTTTTTTTTTTAGAATTTTGTCAAACAATGATTTTTGTATGCTCATCAAGCACATCAGTATGTGTCAATAATGATTTGGAAGGACAAAATGAATTGCAAAAGAAACTAAATTCCAAAAAGCATTAGTCCACATCCTGATGGGAGTAAAGTTAAATTACTCCCATACTACTCAGCTGAGGTGATGACATATTGTTTATTTTTTGTCTCTTGCTGCAATTGCTTGTCTTAATCACATACAAGGTTATATATCTCCTCACAGGAGAGCTTCATTACAAGCATAGTCATAATAAAACAGTGATGGCCACTTAAAATTTTCAGCACCTGCAAGGCATCCTGTTTTCCTCTCAGTTGACCCCACAGAATAGGCTTTCCTAACTCAGACCCTTAGGTAGTCAAATGAAGACAAGTGCAAAGAATTTGGACCGGTGTTCCCAGCAAATATTCAGGGAAAGGCTGTTAGGCCAGAAAACATATCCCTAATCAACAGAGAGAGACAAGCAACAGAACTGGGAACATCATGTGAGGTTCAACATCAACTAGCAGATTATGCTCAGTAGATTCAACATTAATGATAATAGTGCAACAAGTACAACAACTGGTTCAACACAAGGTTCTGCAAGTAGAAAGTCAGTTTTAAGAAGAGTTAGTTTATATAGACATGGTCTGTGCAGACCATGGGAAAAAAACCCAAAATAAATAACCTAACATAACACTTCAGAGTCAGTTTCATTTAGTAGCTAGTTAATATATGTTGACAAAAATTAAATATGTTGTTCTCCCTGTCAGTAGAGATAAGAGTTGAGGTGGTGTGGAGGCTTTAACCTAAAAATTTTAATCTGATTTATTTATGATTCTCCCGTTTCTAGCTTGCAGTTTTAAAAGTGAAGCTGTAGGAGTAACAATGACCAAACTGTGACATATTCCATTATAAAGATATCCAGGTTCAAATTTGACTCTATGTCAGTTGACATTTTTGTCTACAATTTATAAAAATGCAATAGCTCCCAATGTTAAGAACACCTTTGTCTCTCATTGTGCTGTAAATATATGGAATAATAAACTTCATATTTTATCGTCTACAGAGATGACAGGCAGAGGATGCAGAAGACTGTTTGGTTCTACACTGTAGCTGATGGGTGAGTGTAGGAGCAGTTTTACACTCAAAATCCTATCATCTCCCAATCACATGGCAGACTCATAATCTTCAGGCTGCATACCTGGGCAGGCATGAGTAGGGCACAATTTGCTGACCTAACTCAAGCGTGTAAATTCGCATATATTCCAGTTCTCTCTGAGGCCATACAAATATATATGTATATACGTATGTGCACATGCATATAAATGGCATTCTTCATGGCAAGTTCATTTTGTCTTGAAGAGCCTGTCTTCAGCAAATAGTTATGGGGAACCATTTTTTTATTCAGCTGCATACTAGAAGTCTAAAGCACCAGACAAGTAATCGAGTTCATCAGGGTCAAATATCTTTTGCAGAATCAACAAAGTAAGCCCAGGTCTCTTCAGTAACAATTTCTGGCTGCCACAAAGGGAATTATTTTACGTTTGCACACGTCAGTTTGGCAACAAAGATGGTGGTTTTAAAACCTGAAACCCCAGATTTGACACCCAAATGTTTCAAAGGGCCTGTCTAGACAGTTCATTTTTATGCCATGGGTAGGTACCTAATCATTCTGTGTCTTAGTTTACTGATCTGCAAAATGGGAATAGGCTGAATCTGAACCTAACTCTGGGAAAAATTCTGTCAACTCCATTGACTGCATAAAAACTTAAGGATTTGGCCCTGTGCTGACAGTCAGTAAGCTGGAGTGCAAATGTTCTACATGTGCTATTTGACCTCTACAGTTGAGGATTTAAAACTTTAATTATAGGAACGAGAAGATGAGAACAGATTCTGAGTTAGCTACTTTTTTTGAATAGATATTCAGACTCCAGGGGGAATAGTGATTTGCAGGCTCATTGAGGGAGAAAAAGGATGTCCTTTCTTTCCTAGGTGTACGGGGGGAGGAACAAAAGGGGGCCTTGATACTGTTCCATTAAAATAAATCACTTCTCAATCCAGGCGAGAATTTGTATCAGAATATTTGATAATCGAAACTTTACCAACAAGAGCAAATCAGAGAGGACATTTGATTACGCAGGGCCAGATCCTGCTAAGCCTCCCTCAGAGGTGTCTTACTGAATTCAGGAGCAGATCAGTATGCAGAAAGTTACCTGGATAAGGCTGTTAGACAGTGGAGTCTATGAAAGAGAGCGCCGTGTCGCCTCTTTGTTCTGGGATGAGTTGGCATTGGACAAATTACAAGAGTACTAATCATACAGCCCGACCTCCAACTGCCATTGAAATCAGTGAAAAAATTTCTTTTGACTCCAGCAGAGACAAGACAGAACAATTAGGGTTAATTAAATAATTACTTTCCAGAAAATACTTTGAGATCATCGGATGTAGGGATCCTATATAATGGCAAAGTTGCATTGTAATCCAGAGAGATGTTAAGAGAGCTATCATTCATCGATACTAGAATACAATCATTATAATTTAGTAACTCTGCTTGTTTCATTCCATTAGGGGAGAGAGATATTTTTATTTACAGCAAAAGCAGTAGTCTGAGAATGGGGCAGGGAACAAAACTAGTCAAAAATTTGGCCAGTGGGTCTGTGTAGAAACGAAATATGACATAAATATGCTGAAACAGTCAAATATTTTGTGAGATGTTCACTTAAAAAGGATAGGGGTGTGTGTGTGTGTGTGTGTGTGTGTGTGTGTGTTTGTAACATCCTTACTTGATCAGTAGGATATTTCTTTCTGGAATTGAGCTACACATAATATAGATTTCATAAGGCCCAAAGCATACTAACATCACAAACAAAATATTTCAAAAGCTAAATTGTTTTCTTCCCTTTTTTTTGTTGTTGTTTTTTGAGTAATGTTTGAAGAGAAAATTAACTTCCAGTAACACAAAGTAATTCTCCCCTCTTTGCTATCCCACCTACATTTTGAAAGTTAATCCATTAGTATTTTTTTGCATGCATTTACATGCACACCCATGCCCTTATACACATAGATGTTCTCACAGCTTTACTTTCTGTGTCATTTTCAGATTCTTAGAGAGAAATTACCCCAAAGCACCCCTAAAAATAAACTCAAAAGCCTGAATATATATATTCCTTAGAAGACATAAAGAAAGTTAAAGTTCCTGCCCCAAATGAATATTAGCAGTAACAAATGGCCTGTCTGCATTCTTTCAGCTATAGATTGCAGTACATCTTATAAGCAGTCATTTAGTTTTGTAATACCCTGACAACGTAGTACAATATTACCATTCCCATTTTATAGATGAGAAGAACCAAGGCAGAACGATTAAACAACTCACCCAAAGTTATACAAGGTCTGGGGCAGAGCCAGGAATAGAATCAAAGTCTCTTGAGTCCCTGACCTTCATATTAAACACAAGATCATCCTCCCTCTGTTTCTAGTTAGAGCATTCAATTCACCCCATCTGGTGTGCATGTGTAATTTGTACCGGAGGGGTAATTCATCCCTAGAGGAGGACAGGCGGGGCTTACAAGGGGTGTCAGCTGTGAGCTCAAGATTTGCATAGCCTGAACATTCATCGAAATGAGAATTTCTCCCAAGGAGCATCTCTGGCAAACACATAAAAAGGGGCAATGCAAAATTCTGTTTAGACCTCTCCAAGCTTTTAGAAGGTGATTTCCTCAACTGTTTTCTTCCTTTGATTGCAAAGCTAAAAATGAAGTTAAATAACCTCAATAACCTCAGGCTTCATTTACTACCTTGAAACTGTCATTTGGTGTTTGGGACAGGTGATGTTTAACATCTTCTTCTTAACCCTGCAGGGGACAGGCTGTTGATGGTGAGTGTGTGCTGATAGAACCAATCCTTTATGTGGCCTTCACATGCTTAATTAGCCAGTGCAAAACGAATGCCTCTCAGCTATCAGTGTCATCGTCGGAGCTCAGTATTATTCCTTCCAAAGGTACTAAAGATTGAGGGGAAATAATTGCAATAACATTAAGGAGAACTTTAAATTATACGTGTGTGGGTGCATGCACATACACATGTATACAGAAGAATATACATATTGTTTGGAAATTATATAAAAGTTCCCAATTTATGTTTTAAGAAAACCTCTCTGGAAACTGAGGAATTGTTTGTTAGCTAATTGACAACTTAACTGATTATTGTTTCTTTTCATGGCACTAATTAGGACACAAAACTCAACTAATGTGGTAGGCTGTCCTGGGAAGATTCCCAGCCAGATGGCTCAAAGTCAGAAGCTTCAAATTAGGATAAGAATCATAACTTTTTTATACTTACATAAAATAAAGTATTAAACTTGTTCAGATTCATCTAGGACTAAAAATTAAAAGCATGCATTGGCAGAAGGCAGACCTGTCCACTGTGAGTCTGAAACATTTCGGCTTCTGCATTTTTAAAATTAGTCACAAAAAAATGGGACTGATTTTGCTCTCTCATCTATAGCTGATGATGTAATCCTCCTGTCATCAAGAGCTCTCCTCCAGATTTATGTCACTGTATGAAAGTGGGGAGAGAATCAGGCACAGGATCTGTGTTTAGAGCAAAAAGCAAGATAATTTGATTTGTTGTTTGGCATTACAACAACCAAAGTGTCACTCACTTAAGTCTACATGTTTTACAATAATATTGGGCCATTTCCTGCTGAGGTTGAAGTCAATGAGTGTTTTCCACATGACTTCAGTAGTCAATAGGCTCATATTTGTTTTAATATTTTTCTTTCCCAGGGGAGCACACTTCTGGTGACATCCCCTGAGGGGTCTAATCAAGCAAACTGTTATTGACAATGCCTTTTCTCAAGTTTGGCCCTTGGCAGTGAACAGGAGGTGACTGGCCAGAGGGCGGAGGAGTCTCCTCTTGCCTGTGTGGAGTCCTCGCTCCTCTTGCAAGCCTACAATACTGTCCACTTGATCTTGACGTGTGGAGAGAAGACAAAATATGCCTCCAGACTCCTCTCCTTCAATACCTTGGAAGAGACTTCAATTTGCTATTCAATCCCTGACCAAGTTCACCTCTAAAAGGGGTGTCTCAGAGATTAAATACTTTTGGGACCATTGCTTAAACAGGTGGAGATTGTACATTCACCCCTTTCTCTTCCTCATTCCCAGGCTTTCCTCAGATCAATAACTGTGCAGAGAGATCTGCAGTATACCCTGCTCAGGCACAGATCTCTTCAGAGGAGTTTGAGCTACTCACATGAGTAAAGCTGAGCTGGATTGGGCCCAAATTTAGTATTAAATCCTGGCAGTTCCAGAACTGTAGCTTTAACAAGGCTTATTTGAGATGAAGGCACATTTTTCAGTGCTCATAACAGCAGCAAGATTCTTATTATACAACATTTAAAAGCAATAATTTCTGCAGATTTAACCTCATAGATTTTCTAATACAATAAAATTAAATTTAAAAAACCCTGAATGCAGCAGATATAACCCCTTCATGTGCAATTAGCAAATTTTAAATAGAAACTTTAATATTAACATTATTCTTTATGCCTCGATGAGTGGAATATTATTTAAATTGATATGACATAAGAGGATATAAATAATTCCTAAGTGTAGATCTAAACTAGAATTTCAGACCGTATTGAAATGGCAAAACATTATCAATTCCCTATTTCCCAATGTATCATTCATTACAAGCCTGATGACACATTTTTTTCAAAGAGATTAAATTAACATTAGAGTACTGATAAACATTATAAATAAATACAAAAAACTATTCTGAAAATCCAGTGTAACATAAAATAAGTGCCTATGCTTCACCAAATTTCACCTTTCTGGTAGCTGAGAAAGTGTTGCAAGCAGACACATAAGTTGAGAGTGAACTGCTGCTCTCTTCACTGCAATAAAAATATAAACATATTAAAACCTTGAAATGTAATTTAATTATAGACAATTCTTTATTTCAAATCAACGTTAGTTCATAATGGAGAAAATTATGACTGACATTTTTACGAAGGAAAATGAACTAAAAAGTTTCTCTGTGCTGCTTTGTGCAAGTTAGATGGAATAGTTGTTTCTCTTCTACAACGTATAAGAGTAAACCTATAAAATCATGACAATCTATGACCATAAAAAGCCCTATGATCCATATATATTTTTTATCAAAGCAGTTAGGTCAGCCTGAGAAGATCAGATGTAGTGCAATCTGAGTAGTTATTTTCATTGACTGCTTTTCTTCAAAATTTCAGGATTGGGTTTTTTTGGGTTGTTGGTTTGTTTGTTTGTTTGTTTGTTTGTTTTTTCCTTTCTCTAGGTACTTCATCAAGAAATATATAGATAATGAATGATATTTTCTGGTGCGTGATGGAAACACATCCAGAAGGTACCAGACCTGTGTAATTTTTATGCAAATTCACTTTGGGCTACAGGTCTTTTAGATCCTTTGAGGTGAGAAGTTTATGGTACAAATCCAGCAACCCTTTGCTAAAACTCCCTGTAAATTCAGGAGGATTTGGCCTTTGCAAAGTGGCATTTGATTACTGCTTCTTATTAAGCAGAGAGGAAACAAATTACAAAGGTTAGGCATTACCTAAAACTTGCTTTCTTCAAGATGCTTAATAAGGAAGTTCATCTGAGTGAGGAAAACAATACCTTGCCTAATGCTTCTCCCTCTACTTCCCACAGTGGTTTTCAGAAAGCCAGAATATATTTCCCTTCCAAGACTATTCGGGTGGAATAATTTGTTCTTGGTGCAGTTCAAGATTTCTTGGTATCTACAGTGACAGAATACACACAGCCTAATATTCTCTCTGACATGTGAACCTCACTTTGCCCATACCCTCAATTCAAGGTTAGAGTTTTGTCCATTTCATTTTTAAGGTTATGTTACAACTCAGTCTCCCGTTTTATATTATTTCTTGGTGAAAAATCCACTCTCCAAATTTCTTCAAAATCTGAATCACCTGAAATAGGCTGGATGCAGGTTACAACATGAGAAGAAGAGTGAAGAAGTGCTCTCAACAGGTTGTGCCTGGCCAGTGCTGCTGAAATGCTGTTCTGACAGACAGTTCAGGTCCCTGCTTCAACCCTGTTTCAGTCAGTAAGTCCAGGCATGCACACAGGTGCTTATATCCCTAATAATCACATTGCAAATTATCAGTGACTTAAACTCTTCATGAAATTATAAATGCCTGTAATGCCATGGCCTTGCTGTCATAAATTCTTACAGGCCCCATGGCTAAGTCTTCACCAACAGTAAATTGCTAGAACGCTAATGAAGTTAATAGAACTATACCGAATGGACAGATACAGTGTCTCTTGGGATCTGCAAGTCAAACCAACTAAAAGGAAAAAAGAATGCCAAAAAGAATAGGTAGGTTAACACAGGAATTTGAGGATTAACAGAAGGAACAGAGTCTCACAAGGAAACAAGAGAGAGAGGGAAAGAGGGAGGGAAGAAGGTCTGGGATTGGGAGTCCTGAGAACCCAGACTTCCTCACTGTTCTGGGTGCTTACTGAACTATGAGAGTTAAAAAACAAAACAAAACAAATCACAGAACACATGGCTCAGTTTATTTTCTCCATGAGTTAAATCACAATGCAAAGATACCACAATATTCACATTCCAGAGGTTAAGAAGGGAGAGAACATTTCTACCTCAAGGGTTCATAGAAGAATAATCCTTTTTCAGTTTTAAAGCTTGATAAGAAGGCAGGAACTTCACAGTAATAAGGACAAAAACAATTTCTGATACATACCAAGACTTGTAGGCTTTTCAATCTCCCTGTCAAAATAGAGCTGCTCTGCATAGAGCACTTCTCAATACCACCACTAGTTTTCAAAGTTTCTGTGGCAAGCGAAAAATGGAAAAATAACAAAAGTATCCTAGAACCAACATGAACTCTGTTCTTTCTGCAGCTAAGAGTAGAATGGCAAATAAGGGGAAGTGCTTCCAGACACACGAGCTAATCAACCATATACTCTGAAGCATAAGATTTGATTAACCTTAGTGTGTGCAGGTACAAAAGCTGCTCTGAAGGTAACTTTATTTTTCTTTTATTCTTATTTCCTTTGAAGTGATAGGGCCAGGTTTTCAGTCTAGATCTGGTCACTATTTCTTATTCTGTATGATCAAGCATACAGGCTTTGTAATGACATCCACTATGCACACAGCTCTTTGAAAGTATAAAACAACTCCCCAAACCAGTCCAGCCCTGTTAAGGACAGGCACAGTTCTTCCTGTTGACAATGATGAGTAGAAAAGAGCATTAGGGATTCTTAAATACATTTTGCAGACAAAAGCTAGCCCCATTGTATATTTGGCATTGTACATACCTCAAATATAAGGAAATCCATAAGCTGAACTTTCAGATGTCTGAAGGCAGGCAATAGAAATGTGTTTGGCCTCACACAGTGTTTGAAAAGCTGAGACACACAGTCCCTCTTGGCTGCCTGTAACCATGATCACACCATCAATGCAGCGAGCTGCTCACAGTGTTACAGATCAGCACAAAACAAATTGTGGTGACCAAAAATGCTTCTAAGTTCCTATCTGCTATTTCTCCTTTTTCTGGGTTAGTAGCATCATTGCTCAAAACTGTGCTAGACCCAAAACCCAGCAGCATTACCTTTCAGCTGTGCTGAAGCATGAATTTACTCCAAGCCTGGTGTAACATAACTGGCCCCTGTCTGGTTATGCACTTTAACTGTTAGACTTTGTCCTAAAGAAATAAATTCAGCCTTCTGTAGATTTGACTCTCCTGGTCTTAAGGGAGTCTCATAGTTGGCTCCTGTTGTACTGAGTGGATAATATTAAGTGATCATTTAATAAAATATTGAAATGTAAATACTTAGGCACAGTTAGTCGCTCAGATTTCCTGAATAATCACCCCCATGGAGGGAATGAACACAGCTCTACACATAAAGCATTCAAGGGAAAAGCCATCAGAAAAGGTTTCTCTTTTTCAACATCATGCAAATTAGTTTCTTAGCTCTGTAGGGAGGAAGCTGAACCAGGCCCTGCAGTCTGTGGGAGAAGAATAATACTCCTAAATCCTAAACAATATCTCCCTATGATGTTGGCTGGACTGGTAGATCTAGTTTAGAATTTGGGGAAAAAAAAAATGTGGGAGGAAATAGAAATGTTATCCAAAAAAGCTTCTAGGACTCTGGATAAAGAGTAAGTCACTTTATCCCAAGCTGCCTGGGGGAGATGTGCACTTTGCTACGAAAACTAGCACCACTGTAGCCAAGAGCTAACAGCTTATAGGCACGCACACATACACACACACACACGCATGTGCACACATGCACACACACATACATCCTTGAAATGTGTTAGCTGGGTTTCCAGACTGCTTTAAAAACTTTTGGAACATGTGATGGTGCAAACCAATGAGCATTTCCGCAGGTTGTTCTTTGTTTAGGATTTTTTTTATTTTCATGGTTCATACAACTCATTTTTGCCCACTGAGATGTTTCTGCCATTGGAGCCAGCATTGCCTCTGGTGTGTCTCCTGTTGGCTTAGTCCATTGCACTGCACAAGCTTCTCTTTCTCTTTCAGTACATGGAACTCTTTTCTAACTCCCTTGCATCAGGGTCTCTCTGTGTCCTTTATTCTCCACTGTCACATCTCATTTTCTTCTATTTTCCCCCTCAAGCAAGGATGCTCTGTGCCTGCCACTCAGATGACTTCAAATCTCTGTTCCCTCATTCTTGCTTTTATCCCTTGTCCTTTACTTCTTCCAAGGGAAAAAGGACATATCAGCCATTTCCCTTTTCACCTCCCTGGGGAGGGCATATATTTCTCTCTGCCAAGTTTCCCAACCCTCACATTACCGATTCGTATTGTCCCTAAACTGCTCCGAGTTTGCAGCCCCATTTTTAGTCCAGTCTCCACCACAATTTCTATTTATTTTCAAACTTCATAGGAAATAATGAATCATTTTAGATTATACTAGGAAGAAGAATAAATATGAGTCTGTAAGTGTTCACAGGAAAAATGTAAATAGACAATTCTTCCATTTAACAAACAAAGGACTGACAATATCCAGTGGCTACCACTTCAGAAGTAATAAATTTAAAGAAAAAAAAAATAAAAATAAAATTATAGGAGCAGTGATAGACACTGTAGTGTTGGCAATTTGAAAAGATATTTCCTTCTCCTTCTTTCCTTCTCCTTCTCCTTCTCCTTCTCCTTCTCCTTCTCCTTCTCCTTCTCCTTCTCCTTCTCCTTCTCCTTCTCCTTCTCCTTC
>NW_020799142.1:28748430-28759824 GCF_003259725.1 Athene cunicularia
CCCCCCCCCCCCCCAAAAATGTCTCTGTGCTTTTTTATTCTCTCTGTGATGAACAGATAATTTCCTTCCTTTTTAGAGTTCAAAATTGCAACTAAACCTTTACTGCTTCTCAGTGTCTTCTCTAAGACTAAAGTCTTGCATGTTCACACAAAGTGAATCCGAAAGGGCTACAAACAAGAATAACTTCAGAAATGGCTTTCTGATTTACATGAATATTCAGGATCTTGTACAGTCTGAACCAGATTTTTTCTGAAAAAAATTATTTTTATTTATGAAAGATGTAATATAAATCCCAGCACATTTTCATATTTCTTCTCCCTTTCCAGATTTTTGTATAATAAACAAAACCTCCCAAATAAATAATTAACAAAAAATGACTTATTTATAAACAGAAATGTTTGGCTACCAGATGGTCCAGAGTATATCTTCATATAATAGGATCTCAAGTACAGTTTTAACTCTGCGGGAACAAACAGCAGAATATTAATAAAATGTCAATTAGTTTAATTTAGTCTCATATCTATTGAATACATATATTGGCACCTACATGGTTTTAATTTTATTTTGGGATTCCAGCTGCTATAGAAGGCAGAAAACTTTTAAACAAGTAAATTAAAAAAACTACAAAGACAAATAAATATGTCAAAGGATAGAAAGAAATAATTTTAAATGAAGCTGACAAGATACTTCACTGGGAATGTAAGAACTTTTCATTCATTTGCATTGTTAATGTTCTTGATTGTTTTGGTTTTTTGTTTTTGTATTTTTTTTTTATATTAAACTAAAAGCCTTACCCTAATTCAAAATAGTTTTCATTATCATCATAATCCTGAAATATTCCTAAAGCCAGTGTTTTGCCCCTTCCCTGCTCCCCATTTTCAGACTCCTAAAGTTTTTGAGGCATAAAGAGATTTTTGTAACATTTATGCAAGTTTATTTTCCTCAGACTATTTTGACTCCTCTGAAATCCATTGTTAGATCCTAGACTGAAAATCAGTGTTTTACATATTTTCCTGAATTATATTTGTGTTAAAGGCATCTCAGAGAAATTCAACGATTATCATAAACTCATTGTGAGTTAGTCACAAGATTGTATTTGTCCCTCTCCCGAACATGAGGTATTTGATGTGTGAGGCTGTGAATGGGTGATGAGGGCAAATACATCAAAACGAAATTTAACTTCATCTGTTGTACTGGATCTGGCTGGGATGGGAATAACTTTATTCACACCAGCCTGTAGAGTGCTGTGTTTTGGATTTGTGACTAAAAGAGTGTCGCTAACACAGAGATGTTTTAGGTGTTGGTGAACAGTGTTTGCTGTGTCAACATTTTCTCTGTTTCTCACTCTGCCCCTTTGCAGCAAGTAGGCTGGGGGTGGGCAAGAAGTTGGGAGGGACACAGCTGGGACAGCCGACCCAAACTAATCAAAGGGATATTCCATACCATAAAACGACATGCTCAGCAATAAAAACAAGTGTGTGTGGAGTTATCTTCCAAGTTAGCTGTTGCTTGGAGACTGGCAGGGCATCAGTCTGACTGTGGGGGGGTAGCAACTGCCTTTCTATCACTTGGGTTTTCCCCTTTC
Source organism: Athene cunicularia (assembly GCF_003259725.1). NCBI lineage: Eukaryota > Metazoa > Chordata > Aves > Strigiformes > Strigidae > Athene > Athene cunicularia. The sequence continues at coordinate 28,750,016 of NW_020799142.1, forward strand.
CTTCCCTTGAACCATGAGTTTTCTTGCTTTTGCTACTCCTATTTTTCCCCCATCCTGTTGGGGACACGAGTGAGCAAGAATCTGGGTAGGTGCTTAGTTGCTGGCCACTGTCCAACCACCACAGATGTTCCTCAGCTGCAGCAAGGGCTGCAAAATCCATCTAGAAGGGAGATTTTGATGATTAGCCAGGACTGAGCTCAATGTTACTGTGACAGTACTGTAAGTACGTGAATCCATTGGGCTATGTCTACCTACAGCATTAGCAATGAGTTACATATACTGTCTCAAGAATCTTTTGTTTTCTAACACATGCTGGCTGTCACAATTTGCAGCCTGGGCTTGATAACTCCACATTGCTCCCAGGAAGAGAAAAGATGGTGATGTTTGATGGAGAACTAAGCTGTCATGTGTTGGGCTCCACGTATGCCTACTCTGATCAGAGTTCATGGTGCATGCCTGGGTTTCATTTCAGGGTTTGAGATAATTTAGGATTCATTCCACCCAAATTCCAAAACTTATACTGAGGTACCCACTCTCACTGAGGTGAGAAAAATTACTGTGTCAATGGTGATTGAACTCTGAATTAAGAATAAGCTCAGATATGTGCTTAAATGACAATGTAGTCTTAACCTTTAATTTAAAACTAGAAATGTCTATACAAGTAGATGTCAGAACTGACTCCATTAAAGAAAAATCCTTAAGACAGTATTTCAGGATTACTTAACTTTGTATCTGTACTGCAGCGTGAAGTTCAAGCCCTGTACTTCTCTGAGAGTTCAGCAGAGAACATCCACAACTGTGTCCTATGTAGGAAATCTCTCATATTTCAACTTAAAGTGCTGTGCCAGAAGAGTCTAACCTCCTGTCCTTGTAGTGCTAGATGTTAGAGTTATGTAGATAGCTCTCTCTTTCCAGACTCCATCTTCTTTTATTTTTCACCCTTTCCTGTTGAGGACAAAATACACAATTTCACACACTCTGGCTATAGTAATTTCCTTTAGGGAAGGATGAAGTACCAGGGTGAACACAGCTACCACTGCATTATCTGAGGCAAAAGCAGGCACAGTACATAGTGAGGTGCTAACAGAAAGGACTTAGGTCCCCTCTTTTCCTCCAACTCTTTTCCTGAGAAGAAATACATTCCTGTCTTTCAGGCACGCTGTGCTTTTTGAACATGAGGTTGCTCCATTTATTTTTTTTTTTTTCCTTGGTACTCATATGTATTTTACCTCTAGATAAAAGCCCACCTACTCTTATTAAAGCCTATACTGGTATTTTATCGAGGACCCAGGTTTTTGCAGTGCTGCATTGCACCGGAATTGCTGATGACACTTAAATCCTTTGTTGCCAGGGGATAGTTTCGTTTATTTCTATGGTCTATATGCTGCATATAACCTGGAACCGTCTGCAGCCACACTGGCTGCAGAAAGGTAGATTAACATTATCTCTGACATGTGGATCTTAAAGGTTTGTTTAAATTATTATTTGTAGGATGTTCCAACAGAGAACAGAGGCCCTTTTGCACTTGGGGCTGTATAAACATGCAGCAAGGCATGGTACTTGCTCTGAAGAGTCTACAATATAAATAGACAACAGAGTGGGGAGGAAAATCTTGCTCAGAGACTTGCCTAAAGTCACACTGCAGGGAAGAGCTGGGAATAGTATCTAGGTCTCCTGATCCCCTCAAGTCTATTGCTTTATTCACTAGGCCATGTTGTCTCTCTCCATTTAATTCCCTTCTTTTCTTTATTCTACTGGATAAAATTCATCAGCTCAGGTTCCTGTATGCAAATAGACATTCAGTTAAGGAGTAAATAAAGCCACAGAAAGCAACTCTAGAGAAGAAACAAAACAAAACAAAACAAAACAAAACACACAAAAAACCCACCAAAAAAAAAAAAACAAAACAAAAAACCCCCAAACTCTAAAGATTTATTACAGTGCTCTTTGAACAGAGTAGCAGCAGTGTTCATGACACTGCCTATGGGATATTTGTATATGGAATTTGAATGTATTTTTATTTGTAGCCTTTGAAGGAGGGGTAAGTTTAAGATGACATGCAGGTTGGCCTGTATTGTGTGAGTGTGCATGTTTACTAAGAACTTCTCATCGGTGGAAAAAAGGAAAAGAGTGTCATTGGGGATGAGAAAAATAAATGTCTTTCAATATTTCTCATTATTTCTTTTAAATCCAGTGCATACCCAATACCAGTTCAAAGAATTTCCCTTAAGTTCAAAGCTAATTGGCATGGTATCCCCAGACATCACCTGGTATTGCTCTTAAATTCTGCTGGAAGATTTTATTTATTTATTTATATGTTCAAACCAAGCTGAAGATTCAAACAGCCTTAAGTAAAATTTCTGCATCACATGATATGTGCTTTACTACTGGGCATTCCTCAAAACTCCCATGCCTCTTCTTATTTAGTGATCTACATGAGTCTAAATAAAATCACATTAATGCACAGGTTGTTTTGTAAACTGGGGATGTTGTACAGAAGTGGACACAGAGGGCTGAAAATCAAGCTTCTTGGATGCTCCTCACTGGAAAAGGCTTTGTTGGTGATCTTTGCAGAGGCCATTTGTGGTGGCAATTTTAATATGTACAATAAAACCAAGATTTCTTTGTGCCATTTTCCTTGAGTTCTTCTGAATTCTGTGCAAGTAAAAGTCTGAATGTGAATAGAGCCACTTCAGAGTGTTGTCCATGGAACACTTCCCTAGCAAGTCTAAGCACACCTGTAAGGAGGGATGTGCTGTGATCACTGCCAGCAATGAGCTTCCTTCCCCTTTGACACAAGTCCCACAGTTTGCAGGACAGAGTCCACAAACCCCACTGAATGCTGTATCCCTAAACTGAACTCGAATTATATATCTCAGAGAGGACTGTTGTGAAGCATCAGGAATAAAATCTTTCTATGGGCTCAGGGATGTATGTGTTAGAAAATACTACAGGTGGTTATGCTGGTGGGAATAGCTACCTATTGATCAGAAAGGTGATTTCACAGCTAGCTCATTTGATATTTGCGTTCAGTCCTGCGTCTTCCTACAGATTAGTTGTGTTATCTGGGACAAGTCAGCTTCCCAATCATATGGCATCTCTGTTCCCCCTGTTGCAAAATAGGGAATAACAACTACCCTTTGCCTTGTTTGCTTAAACAGCAAGTTCTGCAGGCAAGACGGGATTCTTTATTATGCATATGAACAACATCTGGCCTAGTGTACCAGGTGCACAAATCATTTATTTATGTAATTAGTTAAAACGTGAGCTAAACTGCGATAACAAATCCATGTAGACACTCTTAGTCCAGGATGAATATAAGGTAAGTATAGCAAATTCTTTTAAAAGCTTATGGCATATTACCTTATATTTGGTACAGGCTAAATATACATGAGTTGTCCAGATAAGCTAGCACAAGATCATTCCTTACTCCTTCTTTATCACATGTTTGAGCCCTTACACACCTGACTATAATGTTCCTAGTAAAGTAAGAGATGTTTACAGTGTTTGTTGTACTAGGCTTGACTGTGATGGATAATTAAAGCTCCTCACCCTTGCTTAGACAATGTCTGCTATTGCCCTTGGAATACTTCACGGATAAGGAAATTGCAGGAATCTCAGTTCCTCCAGAGGAGCTTTTGCTCTCTGATCCATTGAATGTCGATGGAATAGGCAGAAATTTGGGGAAGTAAGAGCTGACAAACTGTGCAAAGACTGCTTTTTCCTGCACTGGTATATGGATGCATGTTCATTTATCTTCTGATCCAGAGCAGTGTCAAGCAGGCTATCTCAAACCATCTGTGCTTTGCATTAACTTGTTTGTCTTCAAATTAGAATGGGACAAGAGAGATGAGCTTTTACATCCAGATACAGTGCCCAGCTGAGATCTAGCAACCAAAACCATAATTTTCTAGAGATTATGGTGCCTGCTGTATTTCAGCTATGTGTGTACTGTAGATATAACACATAACAAAGCTAGTTAGACCTAGGAAGCACAGGACAAACACAAAGTTTTCAGAACCGCTATGTTTTTTCTAGATAATTAGTAGAAAACGTTACCTTATAATCTCAAATACCTTTGCAACAAATTCTGCTCTTGAGGAGGTGATGCAAATCTAGAGAAGTGCTCTAAATTTTACTGGATTCACACAAGTAAAATGGTTCATTGTGTAACATCAACCACAAGAGTTTAGCAGGAGCAGTAAATCTTGCTCTCATTCTAGAAATGCAGTAATAGCAGATCCTTGCTATGTGTATAATTTCTTTCCCTTTATCTTCTCTAATTCAGATTAAGTACACTTTTAATGAAATAAAATCATTATTTTTCACTTGTATTTCCTTTTCCTCAAGTGGATTAAGTTGTAAGGTGGTGTGGATCTTTTTTCTTTATTTTTATTTTAGTTGTTTTGACTTTGACAACTGACATTAAGTGGGACTGGCTTTTCTTTGTATCTTTACTGACAAATCTATATTAATAACAACATCAATACTGTATTAAACCTGTACTATGAGAATAATTTGTAATCATACTGAAATTAGTAATGTCGCATATCTACTATTAGCTTGGGTTATCATTACCTTATTATGGCCATTTAAATAGGCTGTAATTCTGGGAATTTAAAGGTCATTTTGATTTATTCAGTTTAGTTTGTTATGTGTCTAGAAAACTAATTAAAGAACAAGCAACATGCTTATATCATTCTTAATGGCAAATATGTGTGAAGGGGCTACTCATTCTGAAACCCAACAGAATAATGAACATTGTTATAATTTTCAACATTCAATATTACTTCCTCTCAAAAATGATTATTTTTTGCTTGCATTAAAATGGTTTCATGCAATTTTGCTCTTAATATTTTGAAAGGGATGTCCTATGAATATTTCCCCCCAGGCCTGGAAGACTAAATGATCTCTCATTAGTTTGAGCTTTCAGAAAAATGACAAAAATAAATAAATACAGAGGCAAAAAATAATCTCTGAAATAGCCTTTAATCCCCCTGACTGACCTACAATTTGTTCACAAAGTAATGACTGTCAATTGTTTAATGTTTCCACAAAGCCTTATGCTGTGATGGCAATTTTTCTGCACTGCCTATTCAGTGAAGTACCTAAGCTTATACTTATGCACAAAATAAAAAATAAATGCTGAGGTGCCTTTAGCTTCAAGAGTCTTGAGCACCTAAAAAATTATAAGAAAAGTTTATACACTTTGTTGAATAGGGAAGAATATTTACTCTGTCTTGTATATTTTGCATAATTAAACAACAGTGAATAATGTTGTTTAAACCAGCTCTGATTTGAAGCCTGCTCCAAGATGGACCATGACAAATATTGACTCACAGACCCCAGGGCATGGGTATGTATCATGTTTGTGGAGAGGCAGAAGAAGAGGATTGCAGATAGATGAAAGTTATGGGAGAGATATCTACCTAATAAGTACAGAATTCCCACAGAAATTAGTGTAGCCATGAAAATAAAGTCAACGTCATGATTTTACATATTAAAAATGTCATTTTTCTTTTGACCACCAATGGCAGAACATGCCTGTTTCCCCAGTTCAAGTCTTATGTTGTAATACGTGAATCCTACCCCTTTTTACAGCATCAATATCAGTGTCACATAAATGCTACTTTCTTTACCATATTGGGATTTATATGAAAGTTTCCTTTCTGAAAGGAGCCAAACAGAAAAGAAAAAGTTTATTAATCCTGTACTTTCCTAAGAAGTACCATTTTTTGCAATAGCAGTCAACATTTTTATTTCGTGGTTTTGGTTTAAAACTCAACATGCCCATTAGGAAATGTTTTCCTAGTGCTGTGGGTCCTGTGGCATTCAAAGGTCATGTGCCTTTTTCAAAAAGAAAAAAATAATTCAAGAACCTATTTCTTATTAAAAAAAAAAAGAAAAAAGTAATTATCTTTTTTCAGGTTTTCACAGTATCGGGTCAATTCAGCTTCCACTTAACCATAAGGAGTCTTCTAGAGTCATAGATTTAAGGCTGCAAAGGATCCGTCATGTCAATCCAATCCATCCCCCATAAAATGTACAGTCAATATCCAATATGAACCCATTACACAACATCTGATACTCAGTCAAACTCTGTCAAATACCCATGTGAACTTCCATTTGCTTCTGAAAGGGAGAAACAAAGGCAGCCTCCATGTTGAGAGATAAGGAATATGTGGCAAAGATCTCAAGGCAGCTTTGCATCCAGATGGAATTACAAGAGGCTGGTTAAGTATGTAACTCCATTCTACTTTTGCCAGATCCAGAAAACCTGTTGCTAATGCAAGTAATTATTCAACGTGTTATCTAGAAGGTGGTGTTTCTTCCCAGTTCAGGATTCTGGTGGTGGTGCCAGATTAATTTAGCAGGAGAGAAGTGGATGCCACTTCAACATGTGTCACCAGCAGCATTTCCCACAAAGTTGGGGGATGTCACTGTAGCTCTTTTTCAAAAAATGACCCTCCCAGCTTATCCAGGGAGAGCTGACAAGGTTATCACCGGAGGCAGATTGCTAGAGGCCCCAGCTGACAACAAAACTGAGAGTATGTAAACGTTAATATCCAAAGAGACAGCTACCTGCTGGAAGCACTTGCCTGGAAGAGATGCAGAGACTGAGGGGAATGCCTCTCCATGTCTCATCTTAGGAAGTTTTGACGCCAACCCAATTCTGCAGTAGCTGGGATCAAAAAGGCAACAACGGGATTGTCCTTTTTTTATTGTGCAAGATCTTAACAAATTCTCCATGTGGAAACTTGTTAACCCTGGCTGTTGCTTCTATGTCTGCTTATATGCAAGACCTCTGCCAGCAAATCAATCCTTACATTGTAATGGCGGTCACTTGACAAGATATGTTTGACTTTGTGCACTGCTGCTATTTGTTCTGTGTGCAGCGTTACACAGGGATGTGTTGTGTAAGAAAAACCAGAGAGAGAAGCTAGTTGATATGCACAAAGGATAGAGAGAGCAATGAGGTGGTGAAGTGGTGAAGGACTCAACTGCCTTTAGTGGCCTGTGACATACTGAAGGTACCCAATATTTAAGCCAAAAATAAAGAGACATGGTCACTTCTGATGTCACTGTATCTTTCATAAATACTACTCCTTATTTTGTTCGTTGATGATGTGCCTTTGACTTTTTTGGTTCATCTTCATTATCCCCTTTTTTTCTTAATGAATGCCTCCAGGTCTTCCAAATAACTGGCTAGGGAACAGACTGCAGACATGACTGCTCACTAGGTAACACCTCAGGGCACTGCCCTGGAAAATACTATGTGCACAAGTAGGCACTGACCCTCAGAGACATTTCACTTGAAGTCCCTCCAGTGCTTCTTGCCTGATCTTGCCAAGTGGAGGAGAATATAGAAAATGAGAAACGTTCTATCTGGAAATGTGAGGTTCCCCACTCATCCAATTCAATCCCAGGCTGGCAGTGGGGATGAACACTTCCATTTTTCTCTGCTCCCTCTGTTTGACTGCAGCCTCCAGATGTCTCAGAGAGAAACTACAGAGGTTTTGCAGCAGTCTGGGTTCAAATGGTTGAACAGGTCTGAAGCCATGCTCCTTCCTCACCTCTCTGCCAGTCCAGAACCAAGACAGTGAAAGAGGAACTTTTAAGCAGGATTTAATTTAATTTAATCTAATTTTAGTTTATCTCCTGGGATGAGATTGGATTGTGAAGTTGGACTGCGTTGCTTGACCCTGAAGTTTTTTGTTCAGCAAGTATAGCTGAAGTAGTGCACGGCTACAGAAATCCTTAGCCTGTCCCTGTGCTTGTTCATGCAACAAAAGACACTGAAGAGCAGAGGAATACCAGGCAAGATGTCGAAACAATAACAGGAATTAGAGTTCAGTGCTAATTTACCTATAAATAGTTTCTTAAATAAAAGGGGAGGAGGGGAGCATACACATCAAAACTCTCTGTCAAAAATTTTAGACCATCTCCTCTGCCTAGTTACATGAAATTCCAAGCTGTCCTTGCTCCTGTTTACATCGTACAGCAACGTCAGTGCAATTCCTTCTTGCAGACTGGGATTCAAGGGTATACGTGCTGTATAAAAATTTCTTATCATGAGAAAGGAAAACTGAACTAACTCTCATGTGACACTTCTAATATACTTGGACCACAGTATAAGACTCGCTCTCTTTTCTTTTTGCACAAGTTTAGACAGAAAAAGGGAAAAAAAAAAAAAAAAAGAAAGAAAAAAAAGAAAACCCCCAACTAATCAACCAACAAAATTCCCAAACAAAAACAAGTGTTAGAACAAAGGCTGGAATCAGTGGAACAAGAGCACCTTTAGGTAAGGGTATCCAATATGACACAAATGGGAGGTGTATTCAGAGAGCAGAATCTCTTCTCCAGTCTTCTGCTCTGACCGTGATCTATTCCTTTCCTGTTGTGAAGCTATGGAGTATATCAATTGCCCCTGCCCTTTCAGTACATAGGCTTGATCACTTTTCTGCACCGGAACCAGAGTTCATGCCACCTCTGACCATAGCTGGATGATACCAGATGACATCTGATCATACAGGACACTGGGGCTGTTTCTCTGATGCTTTAGGTTATACTTCCTTGTAATTTTATCTTTTTCCTGGATAGAAGTGAAAAAAACAGTGTGTTCAATATTAGTTGACCAAGCCAACTTCAAGCTATGAGTTGCTTGGCTGTTTTACAATGGCATTACAATTTAAGCAGCACTGCAGAACAGCTAATAAGCTGTGTTAATGCATCTCCACCTCATCCAGGAAGCTCAGAGGACAGAGAGGGTAAGCTTCCATCTGTCTGCAAAAGACTGTATAGACTTCCACTGAGTCATGAGTTGGACTTTGTTAATGTGTAATGAAATTAATTAAAACCTCTCCCTTCCCCCAATATTGGTTAAATATTATGACTCACCTGGTTGCCTTCTGAGCATAATAAAACTTGACAGGATTGGAGAAGGGGGGAGATGCGGAGGAAAGAGGAGATGTGAGATGTTTCTTCTTCTTTGTGTCTTTTTGGCTCTTCAGTGCAAAGTCACATTCTGTCATGTTACATACACACCAAAATATTTAGAAACAGACAGGGCAAAGATCAGCTTGCAAGCATGAGTTCATGAACTCTGCCAGCACGCAGATCTCTCTGCCAGAACAGCACAGGATCCCAGAGGCAAGTCAAATGAAAACAGTCAGAATAATATGCTCAGGTAACAGAAAAGGAAATTGTACGGCCAGGACCGATCCTGAACAGAATACATTTTGGCATATATTGAGACCGTGACAAAAGGAAGCCTCTGAGGTTACCAGCAGAGATGACTTAGATTTTTTTATCCACCTTTTTATTATTTTTTTAAAGGAGAAGGAGTGTTTAATTATCAGTTCTCAAGCAAACGGTGGTTCGGCAAAATGTCAGATCTCCAGCTGAGACGCCACCAGTTTGTGCTTGGGATTGTGTGCCAGGCGGCTGTATGGACAGGCGAAGACCTCCAACTGTTCGCTGAATGAATTTCCACTCGTGCCTCTCGACATTGATTGAAAGCGAAGGCTGCTGTTGGAGCCCTCAGGCTGTCTTAAGAAATCCATCCCTCCCCATGCTAGATCCTTGATGAGTGTAACTCCAGCTTCAAGAGAGACCGGTGAGGTGGGAGGAATTTAACCCTTCTGGCCCCTGGAAGCAAAGCATTATCACTAGTTTGGGCTGATAGTCAAAGGAAAAGAAAAAAAGAAAAGAAAAAAGAAAAGAAAGAAAAGAAAATAGAAAAGAAAAGAAAAGAAAAGAAAAGAAAAGAAAAGAAAAGAAAAGAAAAGAAAAGAAAAGAAAAGAAAAGA
>NW_020799142.1:28759874-28784309 GCF_003259725.1 Athene cunicularia
TGTCTGTCTGTACCTAATCATAACTATTGACAACTTGACAAGTAGCAGACTCTAATAAACTAGGTCACAGAGAAAGCAGGGATCAGGCCCTTTAAGTCTTGAAGTTAAGGCCAGTGTTAGACATGAAAATTAAATATTTCATTCTTTTCCAAACACTTTCTCATACTGGCATTAAATTTACCCAATATAGTTAAGTAGATGTAAAAGGATACAACTAGTCTGGAGAGAAGTGAAGCAGTAGAAAGGTGCTTTCTATTTTGCACAGTTCATTTGCTTTCCCACCCAGCTATGTAAGTTACACTGCTACAAAACACTTTGTGTACTTCACTAACAACCTTATATTCTCTACCACACCAGGGTAGTTAAGGCAAACAAAGCCTAACCCTCCTTGAGTACTCCTTTTATTGAAGGACAGTGGAAAAACACTGCAACAAGTTGAAAAATACTTGTATTTTTACCATTGTGTAGAAGTAAAAAAAAAAAAAAATTAAGGCAATCGGGCAAGATTATAAAATTATACAGTAAATTAAACCTATATTAAATTAGTAAGTTTTTAAATTATTATTCTTTTGGAACAAGGACTATTTTAGACATACATGGAGTCAAACAACAAGCAGAAAAGAGAAAGAAATTATCTGTAGACAGCATTATGAAGACTTCATACAGAAAAAGGGTTTCTGCCCCCACCAGGGAAAAACAAGCTTCAGAAGTTACTAGAATTGTAAACCTGAATCAGTAAAGGACATAAAGGGCTTATTGTAGTCAATAGGAACAACACTAAAGCATTGCCTGCATGTGTTCATAAGCATAGAATCTCACGAATGGAAACACTAAAAGCAAATGGAAACACGGCAGCATTGTCACTCAAATTGTTTGTTTTTAGAGCGTTACTGAAACCTCTAATTTGCTGCTAGTACTATCACTAGCTTCAGTCTCAGTTTGCCCAATTTTTTAAGTGACAGCTCTTCAAGTAACTATATGCATGCTACTTCTAGGGATGGCAGCAAAATACAGCTTCAAAACACATGAAGTGTTATGGAATAAACAGTAGGTATTACATCAGTTGAAAATACAGAATCTACTGTAAAATGTTCTTTTGGTTTTTAAGTTTAAGGTAGAAGTTTTTCTGAATCCATTTTAATACCAAAACAAAAAAGCAGAGGAAGAAAACAAGCCCATGAATTTGGCGTGGAGAGTTAACTACAGTCATGTCTGAAGGAAGGTAAGTTGGACTAAACATAGATTGGTGTAAATTCATCTTGGAGCTCACTATGGTAGTGGTGCTTGAACTATTTGTACTCACCGAGAATCAGATTTATGTGATTCACTGGCAATACGATTCTGATTCTCAAACACCAGGTTTGAATTAAATATCATGCCACAAGGTTAATGTATGTTCTAATAGAAACACCTGACAGCCAGATCCTACTGAGGCATAAATGGGCGCTGTCCCATTAGTGCCACACCAATCCATTCTTTGCAGGAATGTAACAAAAGTGTATGCTAATTGTAGGCAGCATTTTGATTTTCTTTTATCATGCCATGTAGCGTTTCTCCTAGAACTTAGTCCTTTACATTGTATTTTTAATACCGTGAATGAATTGCCGTGAGATCTAAATGAGACTGCAGTCTATCCTATCACACAGCTAATGGTGTATGTTGTTCATTTTGGTTTGGTCTGGGTTAGATTTTTTTTTTGTTGTTTTCTTTTTGTGCTTCCCTCTCTGTATTCTCCTGCCTCATATTTCAGGGGCCATGTTTTGATTCGATAGTTGTGCATCATGTAGCACAGTAGGGTTCTGATACATCACTTGGAAATATTACAGTAACAGCATTAACAACTGCAGACAAACCAGGGAAGTCACTGCCACTGCAGACCACAGGCACATCAGGTAGAAAAAAAGAGAGTGAAACATTAAGCAAAAATTCCCCCAGATAGTAAAGAGTGAAACCACAGTTCATTAACAAACCATATTAAAAAAATAAAAATAAAAAGAAAAGATAAACACATCTGTCCCACTGCTAAAGCTAATCAAACCCACCATTGATTATCATGGGATTTTGTTTAACATTTTCCTGTAAATTCCTGACATAGGCATTGCCTTCTATAACCAGACTGCATAAAGGACCTTTCTTTGTGCCTTTGGGTTTTGGTAAATATGTTTCATATAATAAAATCCCATTTTACCTTCAGCTAAACCTAAAGTACAAATAATATACAGTTTTCAAAACAAAAAATATTTGGAATTGGAAAACAGGTAAGTCAATTTGCTGTGTATTGTTTTGGTTTTTAAATTTCATTAAATTTCACAAAAGTTTGGGTTTTTTTTTAAAGTATAATTTTTATTTGTCTCCCTTTTCCCTAACAGAAAACCAATAAATGTATATAAAAGATAACATTTTAACTCAAAGGGAAAGTTTTACATGCAAATAGCCTTTCAGTATAATGCCAAACCATCCCCACTTGGTTCGTTGGGCAATGTATACAACACTAATTAATGTCTTGCAACGTGTGAGGTTTAAAATATGCCCTGCTGAAATCAGTGAAACTCCTGCTATTGACTTTAGTGCGTGTTGGACTGGTCCCTAAAACAGACTGATGAAAAGAGGAAGTAATCTAGACTTGGAATCTAGCCTTGGTTTCTGCCCCAAACATCCCTGAAATCACTGAAAATTCTGACATTAACCTCAGTCTCTGGACAAGCAGTTTCTGCTTATACATTAAAGCCAATTAGCTTCACTAAAACAGAGCAGCTTACGCAGATGGGAGGGAGAACTGGTGCTGTTATCCAGTGGCAGTCTTCAAATGTGTAAAGTCACTGAACCTTCCTCTCTGACCAGCAGGTCACCCATAGTTGTGCTCTCCTCTGCCACAACAGACACAGCCAGAACACTAGGCAGACAGATCGTTCATCCTCGTGAAGCAGCGTTGGGAATCTCTGACCCCCTTCCCACAGGCTGCTCTCCTGCAAAGGACACAGCTGTAGTGCTGTCACTCCCCTGGGGGTGCTCACCTTGCATAAAACTGTGTGGTGGTTTCTGGCTCTAGTCTCTACCCCAGAATTGCTTTGGTTTCCTATTCAAATGGCAAAGCAGCCTTAGGCAGCAGAGTTACCCCCTCAGAAGCATCCTGTGATAGCCATGTGAAAATTTCCCATCCGGGGACCCTCACAGTCCACCCAGCACAGCCCAAGGGGCAGGGAGATGCCCTCTGTTGGGGTACAGGAATGGAGATTTTAGGATCCTGGAGAATGTCATAGTGAATGAGAGATAGGAAGAGATGTGTGTGGTAAAACACCTCTTGCCTCCCTTAAAAGAAGCAAGCCATATGCATTTAATTCAAAGAAGAGATGTATGAGACTGCCCCTGACGAGAGGTCCTGGCTACCAGATACCAGATGATTGAAGACAGATACCTGCAGTCTTGATCAGGAGTCTGAGCTCGACACATGGCCAAGACTTTCTGACAAACCCCAGTATTCAGTGTGCAGTTTTTTTCTCCTTTCTCATCCCTTGACTTTTCTTTGTGAAAACACTCTTTGAGGTGCCTTATACTTTCATTTCATCGTACAGAACAGCTGAGGTGCCCTAGAGGTCCAATAGTCTATTCTTTGAGGCAAGGACTGTTAAGTTACCACCACTTTTTTTCCAGCACCTTCCACATTAAGTGATTTAAGTGGCAGGTAAAAAGACACTGTTATCAGACAAGTACCTGAGAGTAATTCATACACACAAGTCATCTGAATTTGTTTAAGGAAATAACACACATCATAACTGCAACTCACACTTTCTACTGTTTTTCCCTCCATAGCTGGCAAATATGAAAGGCTTCCTCTCGCATAAACCACACCATAATAACTCTTTCAAAAGGTTTATTTGTTTTTTTTCGTTTGAGAAATTACTTTACCTATTTAAAAAAAGAATAAAGACAAGAATGAACCAGTAAATTAATTGTTAGTATTGGTTCGCACTCTCAGGAAACCAGGCTATTTTCATTACAGCATGAGTCTTTGTATTCACTGCCCGTGACCATCAGAACCACCACACCATTGAGGACATGTAAAGGAAGATCTCATTCAGAGAGATACTTCCACTCATGAGTAAAATTTAGAGTGTGAATTTTCTGCTGAAAACAGGGTTTTGCTATGTTGAAGGAAAAATCATACATGCAAAGTCTGTTTCCATGCTTAATGCTGAATACAGTGAAGCACATTGTCCCGTTGGATTGAGATCTAAATTCACCATAGGTTTATTCACAGGATTATCTGCAGGAAGTAACACACACTCAAGGTGAGATGGCAGGAACCTGTTAGAAGCATGCACACTTCTGAGCTCAGGTTTATAAGACCATTATAGGAGTGTAATAGCTAAGATGGTTTATTTTCTCCTAGTTTAGAGATGGCCTGTGCCCTCTGGCTTGACTATGATTTCCAAAGTATAATGAAGAAATATCTCTAGAAGTAGTCCTGCAAATGCAAACTCCTGTTTTATGTTTACTCACAGCAGCAGCATTATTCCTACAAATAGCATTAGATGAGACAAGTATGGTCTAAACCTACTATAAAAGCCCTGTGAATGTTCACTTAACTGAGTTCTGTCACAGCACAGATTTTTAGAAGCCTGTAAAAAGGTCGGAGAAAAGGAATTTAGAAAATATAGAGACAAGGTTTCTTCCTCAGACTTTACAGTGCTTATTCTAGAAAAAGGGGCTTTAGCAACTTCAGTAGAAGTTTGGGACTGTATTGCGTTAAGTACAATGGGACCCTGTTCTGCCTGCTTATAAAAGGTACTTTGCTTCTTATAAGACAGCAGTTAGCCCATGAAAGGTTTTTTTTGAAACTTCCCATCATTAATAAGTGGTACTGTTGTGCATAACATGCTATTAGCAAGCAAAACTCGTTACATTCCGTACAGAAGTCCTCATGTTGGTAGTGGTGTCTGTGCACAATATATTTTTCTTCAGAAAGTTTATTCTGGAACACAAAGAAGGAATTGTTGCAGACAAAGCGCTAGACAGACTGAGGAAATCCATACTGATAACTTTGCATTTCCTAGTTTGGGGCCACTCTTCTGCTCCTTGACCTTACCTTCCTCATCCATTTAGCCCAGCAGATATTCAGCATGGAGAAAAGGAGTCTGAAAGTAAAGATGAACACCGTGATGATGAAACTGAGAGAGATATGCTTAACTTCTGCCTCTTATCACTTATTTTTTCACTGGACACCTCCATGAATAATCTGACTCCATATATTTCTAGGTACCTATGAAGTAGTCAAAGACACATTAAAAAAAAACCCTCAGTCATCTTCCCTCCAGTCTGAATAGACTCATCTCCATCAGCCTTTCTGTGTTCATCTTGTTCTTCAGATCCTTCACCATCTTGATAGTCTTTCGCTAGACTCTCTCCACTGTATCCATGTCTCTTGTGTTCTAGGGAGCAGAGCACTCCAGATGTGTCCCACCAGTGATGAGCAGAGAGGAAGGATCACCTCCCTCAACCGGCTGTTGACCTTTGCTGCAAGGCCACGTTGTTGTCTCAGTCAACCAGTTGATCAGGACCACCCCAGGTCCTTCTTGTGCAAAGCTGCTTTCTACCCTCCACTCAAATAAAATAGCAATTATAATAATAGGAAAAGCATACAGACAATTCTAATTAGCAAAGTTATATCAATATTTCCTTTCCCACTCAGGAAGCCAGGCGCGCCGAGAGGAATACAGCAGAGGAGGGATGTGGACCTCCTTCCTCTGGGGAACGGAGGGTGGGACTGCCAGAAGGGCCGTTGTGACTGCCTCCTGTGTTTGTTTTCTATAAGGGGAAGGGAGTGTTTGCTGATCTGCTGTGCCTGTGTTTAAACTGACTTTAGGAGTCTAATTGCCTGGTGTTTTCTGGAGTGTATTTGCTTGCTGTCTTGACTTGGTTTGGACTGTAGTGTGTTTGTTCTGAGTGATTTTGGAGTTTGTTTGCTTTAAGGGAAAGTGGAGATTTATCTAGACTGAAACTTGCAGTGTGCCTGTGCCAGCTGTTTCACACAAGGAGTTTCTTTTCCCTTGGGGTACCACTTTCTCTGGACCTTTGTCCTTATTTTTCCTCTATGTAAGCAGGGGTATCTCATGCAGAAAGGGGTCACCACTTTTTTCTCTGTTTCAAGTCCATTGCAAAAGGAATTATTTAGGAAGGAAGGAGAAAATTCCCTTTAAGACCATTTCTAAACAACTCCTTGATGTTTTTTCCAAAACAACAAACTGGACACATTCACTGTAATTTTTAGATATAAGCGCAGTACCTCTAAAATTTATTTCCTGGGAGGAATTTGTGAATAAGAACTGACAAACAGAAAATCTAGCATTAATTATATATCGTCTAAAGGTTCATTTCAGCAACTAGCCTGACAAGGGTAGGGAAGGCCCTAGTTTATAACAACTAAATGAATTTATAAAAAACCCCAAAACCCCAACAAAACAGCAAACAAAACTCAGAACCTGACAAAACCTGGACAGACAAGTTGGACAATTTGGGGTGAGGAGGAACAATGGAGGAAGAAAAAGAAGAAGAAAAAAATCTCACTGTTTCTATTTGCTGTTCTCATCAGCAGTAAAATGCCAGGGAAATTTCAAAGTAACAGAAGACAAAGTAAAATAGAATAGGAAACCAAAGATACTTTCATTAGTATGGGAGTAATCTTAGCTCTATGACTTCTCTGCAGTGAGAAACTTGTGCTGTTTTTCCAGGGTCAGAGAAAATAAGCATCAGTTGGTTCAGTGTAGCCTTTTTATTTTTAATTGTTTGTTTGCTGAAATGCATTGTGAGTGATTACACAGGAATACATTAAGCAAAGCATAGACCAAGGAGGCAGGAGACGAGACCTAAACTTTCTCACAGGAATTATAGGAAGGGAGCTCTGAAGCATGACCTGTAATTCGGTGAGTGGGGAAAGTTTCTTTCAACAAGATGAATCCCTAGCATCCCACTTGAAAGGACTGGGAGAAAGGGATCCTTAAAGCATCAAGACAGCTGAAGTTGTTTATATGTCTTGGGCGTTTATGAAAGAACTGCGAGCAATTCTCTGTTTACTTGCAATTTATCAGTTAGCCACTAGATGTCTCTGATTATTGCACACAGTTTCAGGCCAGTTCAGTCCCGGGTAAACAAAGCAGACGAGTAGATCTAAAGAGGTGTGGAAGGATTTTTATGTAGATCTCGACTTATATTTGCCGTTTTATATAAATATTCCCCTTTTAAAACGTTCATGATCCTGCATATTACAGTAATACCAATTTTTTTCTTATATTCAAACTTCCTTTTATCACAAAAGATCCACGTGTGTTTTTCTCCCCCTTCTTGTGTCTTCTGGATTGTGTAAATAAGTAATTCTATTATTTTTTTGCAGTATATGAAAACAAGTCTAAGACTCCACATAGTAGCTATTTTATCAGTTTAACAGAATACAGCACCGTGTTGTCCCAAAGCAACACTAAGCCTTTAATAAAAATTGTGTTTGCTGAAAATGCCTAAGTATTTTTCATGCATGCCCAACAGACAGTTGAGAATGAGATGCTGGCCAAATTCACCTGAGGACATAGTGTGCATCATCCATCTAAAATCTGCAGCTTTTGATGGAAAAGGCAATATACAACATGTTTTTCCTAAATGGAGTATGTCATGTTATACGCCAAGCCTTTCCAGCCCAGAGTGCTGATGATAAGGAAAATAAACTTACACACACATGCATGTACATCTGTGTTTCTTTTTGTGTGTGTGTAAATATAAGGGCAAGCTCTTTTCTGCCTTTCTTACAAAGCCATATATAGTGAGTTTCAGACTGTGTATAAAATGGAATTACTCTGGACCTGAACTAGATACAGCTATATAATTTAAAGCAAGAGGGAAACCTGAGCATTGTACAGACTATAAGGGCACATTTACTCCAGGGGCTATTCAATGTAGCTGTTTTTCTGTGTTTCCTATTGGTGCAAATGGGAAGTGTTATTCAGAAAAGGAAGGAGACAGGGTTAGCACTTTGTAGAAATCTGCAGGTTTAGCTGTTTAGTTTTCTAAAAATTTCCCTCCAGAGTAAAGGGAACCTGAGTCTTGACAACCGAAGTGCCACCTCCAATTTCACCAATTCCTTAATGTTCTGAAGTGGGTTAAAGCATCTCAGATGTGTTAAATACATCACTTCATCATGATAATGTTCATTGGAAACATTTATTCATTGACATTGTTGGCAACAAATTTTTCTCTGTGCTGTGCCAACCACACTGAAGGAAGGCATCTCCCTATTCCTCGTTGTGATTAAGTGTGCTGGGATGTCAAACTAGAAAAGGACTTCTTGGTAGAGAGTAAAAGTGATAGAAATAGGAACTCAGATTCTCAGGGAGATAAATGAGTAGGAGAGATTTATTGATGAAGCATAGATAGTGCTAAGAGTAGAAGTTAAAATAGCATAAAATGAGGTTCAAGGGAGTAAATTGAGGGAAGAGATTTGTACTACAGGGAGAAGCAGCAAATGGAAAGTGTGTAGCCATGATAAAAGAGCATGAAAAACATGGGCAAGAAACAGAGATGTGAAGCTATAAACATCTCCTGGTCCTCCCTTGTGGGTAACCCATTTTAGCAATATTCCTGCAGTGTCATTACTGGAAATGAAATTTGGTATTTACATGATGGCTTTGAAAGGTGGTGGGCCACATGTATTGCTGCTGTAATCCCACTGGTGTCACCACAGACTGTGAAGTTCCTCTGGGGAGAGCACACTTGGATGTTACACCTGCAGTTAATAAACCAGAGCACATCTCAGCCCCACTTTTCTGATCAAAGGCAGTGGCTCATGTTAAACCGGACAGAACAGCTGGCTTGAGGCTTTTGTGGCTGCTCTTAGGAACCAGGCTCACTGCAAGGTTGGCTCCACTATTTAACTAGTGTAATTCTTACTCTGTTCCTCAATTTACACCTACAACAGGTTCGACCCAGGGCTGTAAAAACTTAGCTTGGACAGCCTATGCTCTAGTTATTTAGTGCAATGATAATTATTTATAGTGGTTTTAAATTCAGAGTGTTAGAAACATAAATGATTAAATTTTCTTGGATGTGTCTGCAGAAAAGGTTTATAACACAAATGTAATGAGCTTTGTTAGAGAGAGTCATACCTATTTCTGCTCTATTGAAAGGCAATAATTCCCTGCAGGAACAAAGGCATCAGATGGGAAAGATGTCATCTGAACTGTAAATGTGTAGTCAGATGGAGAGACTGCAGTTTGGGTTACAAGAGCACAAACTTGATGTAACTATTTTCACATTGGTGAAGCTTGAATCAGAGCTCATTGTGACCCAGCCAGATGCTAGATCTCATTCAAGCCCAGGGCATGATTCTTACCACTTGCTCAGTTTAATACTGATCACAGAGCTGCTCTAAAGATACTATAATTAAGTACAAATTACTGAAGGTACCTAGGTCAGAGATTTCAAACTAGTGCAGTCCTGCAGTAGCTAGCAGGGCAACACGGTTTATCCTGACTGATCCAGTGGAATTATGATTAGATGCTTGCCCTTTGCAGTGAAAGCACAGCCCAGAGCTATGATCCCAGGTATTACATCTGGCAAAGAAACTAAGTACCACCAGCACCCGGAATAATAAAACTCATTATCTATCTGAAAAACTGCTAAGGAAAGGGGTCCACCAAACTGGGACTTAAATAGCTTTGACTTTGTTATAGGCAGTCAAGTAAGACACCAACACTTTTGCTTCAAAATCCAAATGGGGAAAACCTATTTATTCAGAAGTCAGCCAGAGTAGGCGGCGCTCTCTTGTATTATTGCCGTGATTAGTCCTGCAGGGCTCCAACCATGCTTTCCTCTTCAGATGATACTTTCAAAGCAAGTCCTACCCAGATGAAGTCCACCCTATCAGTTGGTTTGCTACAGCTGTCTTGACAGTATTTACCAGAGTGATAAATACCTGACTATTCTTAGTTAAGCCAAGGTAATTGGGAGAAAGATTAAAACTAAACATGAATATTCAACCTGGTAACAATATCATGAACCCAGGAAAAATATATCTTGTTAGCAACTGAAAGCAATAGATTGGGCCTTGAGTCCTGTTATCCATGATCCCCAGGCATCTGGGTTATGCAGAAATAATTGAGATATGAAGTTAGCCTTCTGTCCACAAATCATTGCAATAATAACGTGAAAGGTCCCTCTATTCATATCTTCTCTGACTATTGGTTTCCTTCAGATTATGCTGTTTTTCTAGGCTGGCCAATGTTTTTAGACAAACCAAATTCAAAGTCAAGTGTAAAACTCAACTCTAACTCAATAATTTCTTCACATAAGTATCTATAGAGAAACAGCCACAGCCACAGCTCAGCAAATCCAGCAATTTCTGTCCTCTGGGAAAGAAGAAAAAGATTATAGCTGTCCTGTCTAATCTGAAATATTTGAGGCATACTGAATTACTGCACTGATGAGACCTATGATTTCCACAAGAAAATGAGACATGTAGGCTCCCTCTGGGAAGGTGTTTGACTTTAACAGAAACATGCATGTTCCCCCAGGCTGGGATGCGACTGGCAATGTACCATCGATCCGTAAAACGACTGATTTCTTATCCTGCTTGCCATGCACAGTGTTATCACTGAAGAAGCTGCTCCGCATTTAGAGCAAAAAGCCACTGCAGACCAGTTCTGGTGGGTGGTCATGAGTGTATCTGATATCCTAGATGCTATATTTGAGGAAAAGAGAGATTAAGGTCTTTCAGAAGCTTCTATCTGCTTATATTGTACTCAGATCAACATTTTTTTGGGGGTTCCATCAATCTTATGCCTTCTCCCAACTATTCCTCAGCTATGAAGAAAAGTCAGAGACAGGGCTGTTCCATCCCACATCCTCTCCTCCATCTCCACCTTGCTACTATCTGTATCCTCCAAATGGAGGAAGAAGTGACATTTTCACTCCTCAGTCCAAACAGGAAAGCCTAAGTTGAAGTCCAGGCAAGTCATCTGGGATAGTCTGGCAACCCTCTGCATTAAGACATGAAGAACAGCAAATTGAAACATACAGGAGGACCTGAAGCATTGCACAGTGACACATGCCTCACAGCTGGGCTGGTCCCCCAATGTTTTAGGGTCTCCTGTAATACTCTGATCTAACAGACCCACCTCAAATATCCACCAACATCCTTTGTCATCTCCTTTACTCCTCCAGCAGTGTAACCCCGATCAGCCTTTAATGATGGATCACTGGATAGTCTGTCTTGGGATGAAATGAAGGAAAAAAGATCAGCAACTGGAGAAAAAATGAATTTATAGGATGCCTCCTTAAAATCACACATTCAAACCATAGTGCATTATTACATATCTTTTGCAGGTATGTTCATAACCTCTGCTGCAGAGCACAGAATTGGGATACAGCAGTTCCTACTGCACTGATACTGCACCATAGATGTGCACTCCCTGTTTCTCTCTGTTGGATTCCTCATCAAAAGGAAAATCAAAACCCCAAAACAAGGCAGGTCACAAATTTCAAATCCCATTATTGGAATTATTTGTAAAATGCTTTACCATCTATTTACGAGGTTTTCTTAGACTTTGGTAGGCTGTTAACAGTCCTGGTATGACACCATGTTTTCATCTGAAAACCTACAGACAACAGATTTGAGTTGGAGAGGGAACAAAACACTAGAGGAATAAATGAATAAATGAATGAATGAATGAATGAATGAATGATGAGAGAGACAAACAGTGGATGGATAAGTAGAAGGAACTGATTTTCATCACTGGAAGTAGAGTGTTCCCTTTAACTTCAGGCCAACAAAAATGGATATGTATGAGTTAAAAAAAGATATAAAGTGTGAAATGTAGGAACTTGTCTTCCAGCCTATTGTTCAGGTGACAGATGACTTTGTAAATGTCACACAACTTTTTCCCTCCCATATGAAAAAAGAAAGAATCTGATCAATTCCTGCTCCCCCCCTGCTTCCCCAGGCAACTTCTGCAACCGATGCAAAGCATAGCATTCAGTGTCAAAGCCTGTTACATGCTGCTATCTCCTAATAATATTAAAATGAAAATGAAAGTAGCTCCCAAACAATCTTTAAATCAATCCTAATGTGATCAAATTGAATATCTCCCTCTTTCCTTTTGTCCTCCCCTCTCCCTTCCCTGTCTCTTGAACGTTTACAACAGCATTTTGTCTGGAGCAATGGATTCAATTGTCACATTGCTGATTGGTGTCCAGCCTCTCAAGTTTGACATAATTGTTCTGTTCAAAGGCTAATTTTTTTTTTTTTTTTTTTTTTCTGTGCTGGAGTGGCAGCATCTTTTTGGTGTAATTGAACTGACTGTAAGAAGATAAGTTTTACAGTGGCAACAAAGAAAGTAACTTCTGCTTCTTCTGGTTTAAGGATGGTCTATATTTTCCAGACCTTGTCTTTATGTGGGCTACACTCAGTGCTTACCAGAACTAATATTTCTGGGTATTCCCTCCCTGTTTTTTGCTGCTATGAAATAGCCAGGATTAAACTGTTGTTTTAGACTTTTCAAAATTCTCATCTGAACTTGACTTGTTCTGGAAAAATAAAGGCATTTGAAGAAAGCTGAAAAACATGTATTAAATAGTTGTCACATAGCTCTTTTTTTTTCTTAACCATCTAAAAGTAATAACTGATTTTTAAATTATCAGATTTTGTGGACTAAATTCATTTTTAATGCATCAGTCATTATAGCTTGGAAAGACTGATGTTATGATACACAGACAACTTCGAAGTCCTGGCCAAAGGTCACCATAAGAAATGTTTGCAGCAAGAATGAACTTGAATAAGAACATTCTTGTAACGAGAAGTTACAACAGTTCCTTAAGAAGAAGGGGAAGAGGGAGTTGGTAGTGTTGGTTTTAATAATTAATATAGCTTACTCTGCACAGGTGAAAAAAATACTAAGTATCAAATCCCAAAATATCACATAAATCAGCCCTCAAAAATCTAAGCAATCAGCCCTCAAAAACTCCTTTCAGTGGAATTCCAGAGACGTCATGGTTCATACCTATCATTATTAAATAATTTTTACAAGGACCTGGGGAAAAAAAAATAAATGGAAAATCATTACTGAGAGTATTTTCAGATTACATAAATTTGGGTATAGCAGTAAATAATGAATAAAATCGATGACTTGGAGCTCTCTAGATTGCTTGGTAAGCTGGGTGTAAGAAAAAAAAACTGGGACCAAGTGTGCCATTACAAATCCAGGGAAGAAAAACAAAGTTGACTACACAAACAGAAGGATAATTCAAGAAAGTGTGACCCATTTTTTAAACATAAGTGCTGCTCTTCCAGATTCCCTTTGTAAAATCTTTTTCACATCAGGGTTCAGACATAATTTTTTCTTACATGTCCCCATATGAATTCAGCATTTCATTTGATTTGACTTGGCAGAGGTAAAACACATGTAGAGATTCAGTTAGTCTGTAAGTATCTACATAAAGAACATTGTGGACAAAGTTGTACGAATGTTCAAAGTCTGGATGCTAAACCTACAGAAATTCAAACTGAAAATAAAGCATGGTTTTAAACAGTAAGATGATTAACCACAGGAACTATTTACCAAAGATGATGATATATTTTCCATCTCTGGGTGTTCTTAAAATGCGTTTGCTATTCTTTTTCTACTTCAAACCTAGATTTTGAACTCAGGGTAGGAATTAATATAAGCAACTTCCAGGACTTGATTTGTGAAAATAAGTTTTCCTTTACCCAGAGAGCTAAAGAAATTACACTGTCAGCAATGCCTTGTTTGGCCCAAGATTTAACCAGCTAGAAGAGTGACTGTGAGACACTCACCCACACGTATTTTACTCCAAGCCCAATCCAGCTAACTCTGCTGACATGCCCCAGAGGTCTAAAGGTGCACTATTCATTGTCTATCTGCCTTTAAGGTAGCACCTATTTTCCCTGATAGGGTCAATCTTTTCAACTCAATCCTGAATTTGACACTGCTTCAAGCTATTTATTATGATTTAGAAATAAACCCTCAAGTCTCATGACACAGCTGCTTTTGTCACAATAATCACCTGCGCACAACACGGTCCTGTTGTGAAGCTTGATAGGTTAATCGAGCTTCTCAAATCTTGCAATGGGGCTTGAGATGCTTGGATGAAAATGATAAGTATTGGGTGAAATCACCGCTAATATTCTTTAAAACCTCTCAGGCATACTTGGCACCCAGTTAAACATGCTGAGAACATTAGCAGAGTGTTAGTCAAGATATATGTCATCACCTCTCTTTTCTCAACTTTCTTTTCTATAAGAACCGTGACTTATTTTTTCTATAGATTCAGCACTGAATCATTAGGGCTGGAATAGGGACCCTAGTGGGTGGCATATCTTGTGCTTGTGCTTCACAGCAAGGCTGAATTCATTTTCCTTAAGCCATTACTGTTAGACTGATTATAAGTCCGCCCTTGAAAGCTTCTAAGTGAAAGTGGTTCTGTGACCTCCCTTGGCAGTTTGTTCCATGGCTCTAGCTATCCTAATAGTTATAAAGTTTGTCTTAATCATTAACTTAAATTTCCCCTTTGTTGCAGCTTCATCCCATTACTTCTTGTTCTGACCTTGGTGACTAATTAGAATAATTGGCCCCTGACCTCCTTCTATTATTCTTTATGTATTTGGAAGAGAGATGGGTGTAGACCAGAAAATGTGGAACCATATCGTAATGCCCTGACAGCCTCAGGAAAACATACAGCCTTGGGACTTCTTTTTGACCTACAGTAAGGTTAAAAGCTATGTCTAAAAGTAAGAACATCATTCAATCTTTAAAGAAGCATTCTTGTACTAGAGTTGATATTTAGGTTAATTAAATTGACCACATTAACTAACCAAAAAATGGTTAACTGAACTGAACTGAGTTTACCTGGCCACAACTACTTGGTTACTCAAGTCATGTCTCCCTTCACTTGGCCACAAAAGTAATAGTGAGACTTGTAGTTCAGAGCAGTACAGAGATTTCCATCAGAGGATCTGGCCTGGAATTCACTGCTATAATACCTGAACGCTGCCAAATCTTGGCAGATCCAACCAAGAAGGCTGGGATTTGTCACCATCCCTGTTTTAGGGAGGAAGGAAAGAGAAGATCAGGTTAGATCCTCAAAGATATTTGAGGAGATATTCTTACTGATTTTGGTAGAGAAACTGAATCCATGACTCTCTAACATACTAATTTTTATGTTAATCACACCCTTCCCCTCCCTCTGAAACTTTTCTATTGAGTTTAGGAGTCAGGATCTTCTCCATCGTCACAGGTTTATGTTGTTTTATTGGACCTCTTAATTTCCGAGATTAAGGTTTGTTCAGATTCAAAATATTTGTCTTTTCTGTAGTAGTTATTGGTCTGAGTACTGACAACTGACTTTAAAGATTCACTTTTTCATGAAATGATTTTACACTTTTACTATATATATTGTCTTACTAGTGTGAATCTTGAAAAGATGGTCAGAAAATCCGATTAGTTCCCACAGTTTCTGTTCCATGTAGACCGTCATGTACTTAATGCTGTTTTCCAATGCCATGAGCTGAACCAAGGAATTTATATCCAAAAGATATTCGTGACCCTGAGATCATAGAAATTTTGTTGATCTCTTAATGCAGAGCATTAGTATGTCATGTACCCTCAGTCCTCCCATCTAACAAATATGATGATCCAGAGGAAAAGGAGCTTCTGTCTTACTCTATTGGATTAACCCAACGGTTAGATCAGCCATTGGCATTGTCTGAAGTTACCTTGAAATGCTGTAGAAATTAGGTCTTGTTAATAGGACCTATAATAACATTAATCACCAATTTAATATTATCAGCAAGTGTATATTTTAGAAATTAATAAAACTATCTTGTAGCAAATACATACTTTTGATTTCTATTACACTCTGTGGTAAAGAGTTACATAAGATCAGTTTATCACTCATGGGGAAAAAAAAAAAAAATATATATATATATTGAACCCAGTGCCTAATAATTTCATTGTTTGCTCCATGGTTCTTGTAGTGAGGGGAAAAATAATAATTTTCATTAGACCCCTCTGTAGCAGTTTTATTTTAAAAACCTCTGCTGCTTCTTTATCTGTGGAGATCTAATATTATTGGACTTTGCTGTACTTCTCTGCCACACTGATGTTGTTGATGTCACAGAAATCTGTAACTCATTGATTTCAAGAGGACTATTTTTCAAGCAGCCCTTTCCTGCTCCGATAAAAGGATTTTTCCTCTAAATGGTGAAGCAAAATAATTTGGTGCATAGAACATCACACTCAAATTCTGTGGCTAAACTCACAAGTGCTGTGTAAAGAAATGGAGTAAGATTCACTTTAACTTCTGCTCCATTAAGATGATACTTCCCTGGGATAGTATAGCAATGGCATATTGAAGTCTTGGTCCTAAATTAGGTTGGTATATAAGTAAATTTTACCTGTGGGACCAAATTTCATGTCCTGCTTGACAGTTGTGACAGAAGGTAACTTTTGAGCTACAGCACCTTATCATGCATGACATGTCACAAAATATTAACACCATTGAGTATGATTAAGTGACACATCATAACATATATCTTGAAGAAAGTCAGAAGTCACTGCTTTATTTCATGATCTCAGCTCCTACAAAACATGAAAAAAAAATGTACATTGTTTGCAAGCCAAGAGCCAACATCTCACTAAGACACCCACTTAAAGGGTTCTCCAGGAATAATTAAAATGAAATGGAAATAGGAAGGCAAGGAAGAGCTATGTAGCCATCAACATAATTCTTGTTTGTGCAGTATGTGTTGCTCTGAAATGCAATGATAGGTTTTGCATAAAGGTCATTTAACTTGGGGATGGAAGATGGTAACATAGAGTCAAAAGGTCTGAATTCCCATTGGCTTATAATGGGAAGGAGGTTGCCAGACTGATCAATAGTTATGCAAATATGTTTACTACGATTTGAAATAGACCCAACAAGAAATAGAATCTTATTTTTCCTCTCCTTAATTCAAAATATTTAGGGTTATTAAGATGCATTTAATAAAGAAAAATCTCATTCTGTCAAAAATATTTTTTCTAAAACACTAGTATTCTGAAAATGTTACTTACAAGCTCAATACTTATAAAAAGAGAATTAGTTCTTTTTTTTAATCAAAATAATGATTTTTGTTTGCCAAAAACCCAGATATTTTTACATGTTTAGTTCCTGGTTATTCAAAAAGACTGCAGGTTTATAGATTTTTTTTTCCATAACATGCTGCAGACAACAATTCTGAAGAAGATTTTTGATGAAAAGTATAATAAAATAGCTATTTTTCTAAATCAGTCATACAGAAATGCAGACTTTCCCAACAACCTTTTATCTGTATTCATTTGAAACCTTCAAAGGGAAGTATCAAACAGTCTTAAGAGTGTATTTTTTATCCTTTACATTAGTTACTTTGCAATTCCATATTTCATTATTCTTTGCAGCTTGTATCAGGTGTCCTGAGATTCTTTCTCTTTGTATTATAGTGTCTTGATCACAGTTCATCTAAGGTAGAGGATCACTTAGCTTTTCTTCACAGGACTGCAGCTGAGATCCACATCTCCCAGGAGACCATCTGTGATACAAGGTAAGTGACTCCCCGGAGGATGTCACACAAATTTACATCAATTAGTATGTTCAGACACCAGAAATATCTGGTAAAAAAAAAAAAAAAAAAAAAAAAAAAAGCACAAAATAACCCCTCCACAAGATTCATTAATGTCCTCTTTGAATTACCCTGCAGGGCTATGAAGCTGTAATGGAGAACCATGGCCATGGAAGGGACAGTACTGCTGCCTCTGAGTGTCTCCAATGCCGCTCAGGCGTATTTCCATAAGCTTGCTTCAAGGTTCATATACTTAGACAACGTGCAGTGTATTCATATCTCTCCAAGGCAAACAACCCTTACAAGATTTAAAGATGTATGGTCTGTGATTTACGGTTTATTAGCATGACACATTTTAAGCTGAAGGCTGGTTAGAGCCAGTCAAAGGTTGCATAGGCAGAGACAGAGATAACCACACATGGAGAGCCCTACAGGAGGAATTTCTATCATCCCAAAGTATGGAAGAACATGAAATTTCATGCTCTACAGCTTGAAATGTCCCTAGTGCCAATCTAAAGAGGGTAAGGATGGAAAAGTTTGTGACAGGGAGTGTAACACCCTAAATTCACAAAAAAAAAAATACACTTTTTTTTTTTTTTTTTTTTTTTTTTTTAAGTTTTGCATTGGTATTTTTCACTGAGAATCTTCCATTGTCATATTTGGTCCCCACATTAACCACTCATATATTAGTAGTCATATACCATGTTATAAGTTAAAGATGTCCTCTCTGAATACTGCAGAAAAGGAGAAAGAAGAAGCCTTTCAGAGGAACGTCAAATTGCACCTATTGTTCAGAAGTGCAGTGGTCACTGGTGCTTCTGTAAAGCAGCCTTAACTTGAATGACTCTCTGGTATATCTACCCTCCTAGATAATTTTCATACCACTTCCCTAAAAGGTAGTAAAGTACCATGACGTTTTTGATAAAAATATACTCAGAACGGAGACCAAGTGGCATAGTGATGACCATATGTGGCAAAGCAGGAACTTGCATGAAGATCTCACAATTATAGCATTGCTAATCTAACTCTACTTCCTAAAACAACAGACAGACAGGTATCAACCAACTAAACTAGACACACGGTGTGTTAAGAGGGCTCTGCATGGGCTCAAGCTGAGGAAATCAATTACTTAAACTGTTGAAAGCAGATGGATAAGTATAGGTAAAATCTTCACATTAATTATTAAGTCCCTTCAGCTTTTTATTTTATCAGCAGAATGGAGGAAAAGAGAAAAAAAAAAAAAAAAAGAAAAAGAAAAAGAAAAAGATGTCTCTGTATTAGGAGTGATCAAAAATATTTTTTATTTTTTTTCCAGGAAAAGCTGCAACAAGATTTAATCAATTATAAACCAAAAAAGACAGGGGCAAGAAGAACACTTGGCAGGTTGGGTTTTTGTTGTTTCCACACACACCCCCTCCCCCCTTCATTCTTCCTTCGTTCTCTCTGCTCTTGTGCTCCTTCCTCCACCAAGAGCAGTTCTGCCACAGCGAATGCACACCTGATGTACAGCACTGTTTCATGGTTAGACAATTCTGACAGCTACTCTCTGCAGGTTTTTTGGAGTGGGGGAGCGGCAGGAAGAAGGGAAGGGGGTTGCCCAGGCTCTGTGTGGGTATAGGACATAAAGCTTCTGTGCCTTTTTGCTTCTGAGTGCATAGTCCTATGTCCAGCCTGAAACCATCAAAGTCACATGCGCAAAACCACCATCCAGTATTGAGATGTGATGACAGATATTAGTATTATTCAGTCAAAGGGGAGGGGAAAAAAAGTCTTTCAAGATCTTACGATAAGTTCTCTTACTTCTGCCTGCACCATGACTGCTTTCAATTTTGCTGAGGAACTCGTTTACTCTTTCTCAGTCCAAATCTCCCTTTTCTTCTCTTCCTTTCCCCCCCCTCTTTCTTTCTTTCTTTTATTTTCCTTTAAGGTTCTCAATTTTTCTTTTTTTATCTTCTACCTCTTTGTTCCTCTTCTCTGTGGACCCCTCTGCTGAGATCAGATTTCTTTTGTTTTTGTCAGTTTCATTTTCACTTTTAAAACTCATTATTTCTTTTGATGACCAGCATTCATCCTTCTAATAATTAGATATAAAGAAAGACTGTATGTAAAGAGAATAGCTAATAACTTCCCCTGTTAATGTCTGAGTCTGCAACAGCAGCTGACATCCTCAGGAGGACATGGTAACAAGTTTTGGAGAAACTTGTGAGGGACCTGACATGGAAATTGACAGGAGAAACCCCAGTCACAAAGAAAGAAAAGCAAATTCTTCCCTGGGCTGGTGACAGCCCTTAACTCATTTGCGTTTTCTTCTCAGAAGCACGACAGAAAAAGTCTATGGATGGGAAAAGGGAATGCAAGGATTGATGTTCAAATATCATGAAAATGGACCAGATCCTCAGCTGGCATAAATCAACACAGATCCACAGGAATCAATGCAACAATGCCAATTTACACCAGATGAAGCCCTGACCCAATAAATCTATCATGCTCCAGGTAAAGGGGTGAGTGGGGAGGGGGAGCGTACCATGAATTAGTGTCTGGTCAAATGGGCAGTGAAATAGAAACACAGCTCCTGCTTGTTGCAGAGGGCTAGCTGTGGAAGATGCTTCCTTTGCAGAGAAAGCATGTCCCTGGGGACTGACTCCCTGCGCCTTTCTCTCCTGTTCCTGTGAGGGGGACAATGGCCAATGTAGCACTGTGAGAGCTTGCCTGGAGATTCAAAGGAGACTGAGACATTGCTTCCACCTTATGCAGAGGGGGCTGTTGAGAAGGGGCTGTTAAAATGAGCCATTTAAATATAAAAGTAGCAAACCTGCTCTAAGGGCTCTTCCCCACACGTACCCACCCACTCTGCCCTGAAAACACCAGCCAGAGTGTCCTGAGATTGTGCTCAGTGTGTGGCATCTCCTTTACCAACCATACTGTTGACCTATATATATATATTGTGATTATTAAACGAAATACTATATCTGTTTCTTCACCTTTGGTGTCTCTTTTGTGTTTAAAAGAATGTTTTGGAGCTTGCTTGTGGTGTTGAGCTGTGTGATGTGAAGAGTGTGACATTTCTGAGGTGTTGCTGAAAGACAAATAAACAAGGATATGAACTCCTTTCCTTTATTTCTTTCCACTGGTGCTTTCCTAATACTTACTTATTTTTCCTTACTTTTCATTCTCCATAGCAATACAGTTAAGAGGAAAGTTGAGAACAGAAAGACAAAAGGCTGAAATTAAGCAGACTGAAAGAAAGTAGAGGTTTTGTTGTTGTTGTTGTTTTTGTGGGGTTTTGGTGTTGTGGTTTTTTTTTGTTTGTTTTGTTTTTTGTTTTTTGTTTTTTTTTTTAATTTGAGGAGTAAAATTTTCAATTAAAAATATCACAGAGAAACCAAGCAACTCAACTGGAAGACTGGAAGAATAGGAAGTTTGCTCACTTCTCAATGTTCTCAGGTGACATTTGCTTTTCGAGAGCAAATGATAACAGCTTAAAAGAAGACTATGAGTAACTCCCAGATATTGTCAATGGTTGTGCAATATAATTTGCTGAAAAGGGGTGTGTGTGTGTGTGTGTGTGTGTGTGTGTGGTGTGTCTTTTTTTCTCTCTCTCTTTTTTTTTTTTTTCTAATGCAATTTAAATTTCAGTATAGCAAAAAGAATACAGTGCATATGAGCCAGCTAGTTGTCAGAAACTAACATTCAGTTACTTTGTCAGTTACAAAAGTGACCAATTTCTCACTGAACATAAAAAAGAAGGAAAAAGAAACTATTGCATCTAAGGAGAGAAGAATGAAAAGTAATATACATAAAATAGCAAAATTACATTCAGACTCCCAGTAAAAAGATCTTGTTCCTGTTCATCTCTGGAAAACTCACTGGCAGAAATAAACAGGTAACACTTCCATTTATTTTACTGGCAAATCTGGTAAAAGATTATCAAGGTTCAAAAATGAACATTGTCAAACCATCAAAGTAGGGAAATTGTGCCACATTCAGAACAGCGCAGCAAACAATCACAGACAAACATGTTTAGTGGGTCATGAGAACTTTTAACAATTTAATTAAGAGAGCAACAAAGGAAAATAAGGAATTGAGCTTAGTGGACAAGAAGTTCCTCTCCAATTTCATGTCTTTAATGAATAAAAAGCTCCTTTTGTTACAGAAGTTTGGGGTAAATGTTTCAATGTCCATTGTTAACAAACTGAAACCTACCTGGGATGAGAATTTTACCACATAAATACTGACACTAGGTTGGCCTTCAGATCCATCTCGGGGATAGAAACAGGCTAACCTATGCACCTACACTAGGTCTCTGCAGATTACTGACTACACTATAGACAGAAACCCAAATATCCATCCTCTCTGAAGGCACCAAACAGATAATTCCTCTCACCCAAACCATTAATGAGGATATGCATGGAAGGGAACAAAGTGAGTCTGGATCTTGCCTAACTCCTGAGAGGAAAAGGAATAAGGTCTTGGGTTTTTTTTTCCTGTGTATTGACTTGAACAAACAAGAAGACTTGAGTCACAATAAAAACTTTGATAGTTCCTCTTTCACCAGGGTGTGGTCATATTCTTTCTCTCTCTCTTCTGCCTTTGTTTTGTCTTTTATCCTAGCCATATTTTCAGGCCTTTTCTGACTCTCTGGTCCTTTTATATTACTTCTATTTATGCTTCTACCCCTTCACCCTTTTCTTCCTGCTCCTTCTCTACACAGCTGCAAACAAATCCATTCTCCCTCCTTCCTCACCACTGCTATATTATGATTCAGACCACTGTGATTTTTTCCACCCACATAGTCCAGATCTCTGATTTATTTTATGTGTGACCTGTATTTGGGGCAGTGGCTCCCATTGTTTCAGCTGCTTCTAAACAAAGAGCCATATAATTGTTCCTTCATTCAGCTCCAAGAGGAGGTGGCTGCTAGGCACATCCACTTCCCTGAGGTTTACCCCACCATAATGAAGCTATTTTATTATTTTCCTCAGATTTAAAATGCAAGAGAACAGCAGGCTAAATCTGTTTGGGCAGATGAAACTCTATGGAAGAAATGAAATATCAAGCATTAAAAAAGGAGGAAGAATGTGAGAGAAAGTGATTACTGAATAGAAACAAAAATGTAAAGATAAATGCAGATTTAAGTTATAAAACCATTCTAAAAGGTCCCCAAGGAGAGGTGCAGGACTTTATTCAGAAGAAGGCAGTCTTATCAGGGGTTACAGTATATAAATATTGAAAAGCTCCCTAACAGGTTAGCCACACTGCTAGATGTCAGAGCGTTCTTTTCAAGATCCAACTTGCAGCAAATTGACTGTGAAAGGAAGGCGGAAAAAAAGAAGAGAGAGAAAGAAAGGAAGGAGAACTGTTTGACAGAAGGCCTTCAACCCTTTTTTTTTTTTTTTTTTTTTTCCTCCTCATTCAGCCATACTGCATATAAATGCACTTAAACATCTCTGAAATGCCTTACTCATACAACCCCCTACAACTTTTGTCTTGGGCTATGATTTTCTCAGAAACCTGCCTCTTTCACTTCTGGAGGAGAGAAAAAAAAAAAAAGTATTCTCCCTGCCAATAACACCTCTGTGAAATCTCCTCAAAGGACAGCACTTCTTGCACCTATGCTTTTCCTCCACAAGCTGCCATCTGCTGTAATGCATCTCTATTTTAAGCTTTAGTCATGTGACTTAAATCCACATAAGTGTTGATTGTACATGATTGCCTTTATTGATTCTTCCTGGGACACAACTTGCCTGCATCCAACTTCATATATAGTCTTACTCTAGACTTTTCTTCTGCTCTTTTTCTAATACTTTCTCTAATACTTTCTTTTCCTGTCATTCCATTTTTATGATTATTCTTTTTACTGTTGTAGTGCCTGGGAATTTCAGGCAGTTAGAAAAAGTCTGTTATGCTATATATGCAACAAGTGTTTCTCCAAGGATGTAAAAAATACTTCCGTCTTGTTCTGAAGAATTCCTTACATTGTAATAATAGCCAGTAAAAATAAGCAGCCTGAGTAATCAAAAATTAGGGGGGAAAAAGGAAAGTATTCTTGTGAGGAAAAAGTAATTTTTTTTAATGGTTGTTTGAAACAAGTATTGTTATGCCTTTGGTGGGGATGAGTGAGACTCATAGCCCTTTTCGGTTTGGATCATCAGATTGCAGTAGAAACTAGATATTCATGCTGCTTCTACCTATCTTTTGTCAAACTTATTCCAGGATGTGTTTTGGCTATCTCTTACAGTATTTTTTTTTTTTTTTTTTTTTTTTTTTTAATCAGCAGAATCTGACAACAACTATTCAGTTCTGTCTCTTGATTTTCTTTCATCCCTCCTTATCTCTAACAAATTCGGTGGTGATAGTGATTCAGCATTACCACTATTTTGGATATCCCTATATGGATCTGAATTTTAATATATAAACTCACATTCAACTTCCTTCAAATTTTCTTAAAACTAAAAACTGACTTGTGCTTGCTTCACTGTTTATAATTTACAGCCTTTTCTCCATGCAGGGATTGAATAGGTATCCTGGGTGCCAGAGCAGCCCTGATCAAATCAGCGTGTTACTCATGTGCTTAGAATTAGGCACCTGGTTACACTGTCTGCCTAGTGAGCAGCTGAGTGAGTGAAATGGCTCGTGAACATCCTGAGAACAAATCTCCAGATTTGTCTCCAAAAATAGTTGCTAATGCTTTAAAAATATAATTTCCCTGTATTCAGTCAGGAGGGAGTGTGAATTTGACTTCAGAAAGTAAATAGACGCCTGAAAGATCCAGAATGTTTCTTGCTTTTCTACTTTTTTTTTTT
>NW_020799142.1:28784359-28789328 GCF_003259725.1 Athene cunicularia
CCCCCCTTTTTCTTTAAATGATGGACATAAGCTCAGATCATTTGCAAGACTTTTGGATACAGATCAGCAACTATACACAGAGAGTATGAATCTTGAATCTTCCATTTCACACTCTGCCTGAACAGGGTAATAGCTTGAGGTGCTGTCAGGACCTTCATCTGCAAGAAATGATGAGGGTAGCAAACTTTCTGTGATTACACAGCTGGGGAACGGGCAACAGGATCTTTGGATGACTGAACCAGGGAGAACTAAAAAAGCATTTGATTTTTACTGATGCTTACATGTGTGCACACTGGAACACACTGATAAATTAAAGGAAGAAGGACTCTATATTCCTTCTCTGGACAGGAGGGAGATGAGAAGATAAAGTATAGGGCTGAAATTCAGCTAATTCAGGGTGTGACATTGCTATAGGCTGCATAGTCGTTTTCTTTGAGTATGGGGTAATCAGTGACCCTGGTTGTGGTTGTGAGTGGGAGGAGAGAGGGAAAGAAAAAGGTGTGGTGAGGACATGACTCCCAAGTTTATCAGATAGAATCTGTCCTGGAGGGGTGGCCAGGAGGTGGGAGGGATGCATATTTACAGATTCCTCCTCTGTCTGGGATTCCCCCCAAAATCTTGGAAGTCAGTACACTTTGTGTTTCATACTAAAAGATTTGACAGAGATTTTTACTCACTGTTTTGTTATGGATTAGATTTAAAGAAAATCAAACATCTCAGATATTTAAGTGAAGAGATCCTGTGGAGTTTAATGCAGAAGACAACTGATGCACAGAGCTCAAGCTGATTGTCTCTGGAAAGATGCTTTTCCCACAGATTTTTTCAGCCAACACTATCAAAATATATTTTGTGTAGGTAACATGCAATCGTATAGCAAAACCTGCTAAAGAGAAAAAAAAAAAAGAGGCTATTTAAAGGAACAGTCAGTTCAACATGTCTGCTGCAGCAACAAGAAATAGTATTTTTATCTTTAAAGTGGGAGAAGCATTAACATTTAAGTAAGTTGCTTTCAAGAGGAGCCTCTGCATCACATGTCTTTGGCTCATCATTACACATTAAGAATCGGATTGCAGAAAGCAGTCTCGGACGCACCAGGCCCAGCAGAGTACTTGTGAGCTAATTCATTATAGGTGTTTTTTTCTTTTTTTTTTCTTTTTTTTTTTTTTTTTTTTGAAGAATGCAATTAAAACTGAACTTGATAATTAATTCTGAACCGGTGAGAACCAGTTCCAGAGATTATGACTATAATGCTATGTAGCCATTGATATAAATATTCATGAGGTTTCATTGTTTTATGTTTTTTTATGAAGCACAAAGCTTATCTGAAGAAGTAAAATTAAAGTACTATTATTTAACATTACAGTGTAAATAAGACTCAATACAGAGACAAAAATACATGCACAGTAAAATGTAATGTACATATTCTGTGAATATGTTTATGAGTATTTCTGCATTTAAATGTGTGCTGTATTGTGTACTTCTCTATGTTATGTACAGACATTGTGTAGTCGGATTATTTAGACACTCTTCTACAAGCATATACAGACTCACAACATATGAAACTGTCACACTCAAAAGAATGTATTCCCAGAATCTCCATCATCCATAAATACAACATAGAATTAGAAAAGAGTAAACAAGTTTGGATCACCATTTGGGCACTACCTGGTGACTGAAATGCATAGAAATCGACATACCCGACCACCAAAAATCAATAAACATATAAAACTAATCATGTATAGTTGATGACAGAGTAAGAAAATGACCTGTCTTATTCCATTCTCAGCTCAAGATGTTCATCATAGCTGCCTCCAGAGCAAAATCTCTTTTAAACATGGAATCTTCAAAAATCCTAGAAAAATAAAAATACACTGACAAACAGTGCCTAAAGGAAACAGTACAGCTAGAGGAAAGCTCAATACCTGGCTAGAGTGAAACAGACAAAGAAGTAACAGAGAATAAAAGAAAAATAACCTGCAAAGGAGAAGTTCAACATTCAGTATACTCAGTATACTGTTTGACCTTTTTTTTTTTTTTTTTTTTTTTTTTTTTCACAGATAGATTGGCTTAAAGAAAATTGCTCTATGTAGTGTTGGAGACCTGGGGAAGCTGTATGTAGCTCAGGCCCCCCAGTCAGTGAACACGATATTCAAATTGGAACAAGATTTAAATCTCCTGCACTGGTATGTTCAGTTCATTTATTGTGAGGCACTGAAAAGTCAAATTCAGTATTATGTGATTAAGCTACATCTGTCTCAGCACAAGCAGTAACCATATTTCTTTAAGTTCAGCAGGTGTTTTGCAAAGAATCTAAAGGATTTTGCACAAAATTAGTGCCTATAATAAAGCGCCAGTGATGAAGAGACAGCTCTTTATATCGCTGATATATTATAGTTTTGTTCTAATAAATGTCATTGCCAAATATTTCAAAACCTAAAACAGGTTTGCTGACTGAACTGTTTTGCAAGCATATTTGCTATGCCTTATTGCAAAGATGTTCTTTTATAGACATACAGTTTAGAAATTTTATTTGACACTGCTGACTACTAAATTAGCAGCTTTTCAACTTTGCCAGACTCATGCAACACAATTGAGATAAAAGGTAAAATGCATAACTTCTGCATTAATTCTTGTTGGCAGTGTCGTAAGAATCCTCAAGATGTGTTAATTGAACCTAGAGTATGCCAAACAAATGATAAAGCCCCCCTCCAACCTTGAAATCCTCTCTCTCCCCTTCCTCTCCCCATCACTTTGTCTGTTCAGTCTGCACTAAGCCTATCATTACAGGACATAAATGCAGCCCAAGCACAGATTGGCTTGCACTGAGACATGTGGCTCTCCACAAAGAAAGCAAGTCTTTGGTATACTCTACTTCTTGTGAGTCTGTCTGAGAGAAAAGAAATTACCTTTCCAGCTTTCTGGTTCTCATTTCTTGTGTCTACTTCTGGTGAGTTACTTTGGGCTGTGCTTTTAAGTGTGTAAAGGCATGAGAGTCAGGGATACACCCCCGCAGACACAATCCTGTTGAATTTCCAGTTAAAGAGACGAAGTTCTGACAGAAGTTTGCCAGTGTCTCAAGACACAGAACTCCACAGTGATTTGTCTTTATTTAAAGTCATATTTGTAATATAATTATACATGTTTCATTATTGATTTTTATGTAGACATCAAAAATCTCTTAAAACATAATTTTCAAAGATTTTTTAAATATTTTCATTAAAAGGAAGGATTTATCAAACAAACAGAATAAAAATTCTCTACATTTTATAAAAGTATAAAGTTTTGGGAACAATAAACAAAAGATATTTTCTGTGGGGGTTTTATTTGGTTGGTTTTTTCTCCCTTGCGATCTTGGAGCAAAATTTTGTCACAGATTTTTTTCAGTCATTTGTGATATAGTTTTCCAGCAGTGTCCAAAAGCCTAAAGAAGATTGGGACTGTGTGAAGATGAGTATAAAACTAGACAAAACTTTTAGGGGTGAGGTTGTGATTCCATCACATGCTTGACCAGCGAAGACCTGAGGGGGTCACTTGGATTTTTGTAAATTCATCTTGAAAATTGTTTGGAGGGAGGAGAGGAAAAGGTGGGGATCTTCACTGACTCTCATTTTTTTCTCCTAAAAAAATGCTAGAGTAGGCAAATCAAGCCCAGCAGACTCAAGGAGAGGTTGATCGTGTTAGTTCTATAGCTTTTAATTTCAACTGACATACGAATACAATTTAACAAGTTGTTCAATCTTTTATTAAAGCTGTGAGGGAAGAGCAAAAAATTAATCACTTCTGGGTGAGAAACATAACCTGCAAACAAAACCCAACAAAAACCAAAGAGGAAAGTGCAGCACAAAACTCTGCAGTTCTGTGTTAAAATATGCTTCGAACATTGTCTTGAGACTTACTTAGTTCATCACCATTTTGCTGTCTGAGCAACTAGTATATAAAGACCAGTATTCTACTGCAATAGTTCCAAATATCTGAGGTATTTAACTAGGAATGCAACTACTTTAGGTTTTTCCCACTGTCACTGGAGAGAAGAGCTCCTCACTACCTGGGTGAGGCAGTCCACACTCCAGAGGCACCTATTTCTTTCCATCGATTATAAAGGGACCCTGATGTGCTGTGCTTCTAACTTAGGCATCTCAGTTAGGTTCCCATAGGTAGCTAGGATGAATCCAAGCCAAAATCAATAGCAATAGCCAACCTGAGACTTCTGGAAAAAGTCAGACTTCTGGAAAGAAAAAAAAAAAATCCCAGTCTCTCCCTCTCTTCTCCCCTCCTCTTATAACCACCTAAACTAGGATCCTTCCTTCAGTGTGCACTTTCCTTGGAGCACTCCAACTGTGCTGTGCAGAGGATGCTGAAAACAAGGAGAAAATGCACAGAGCACAGCTCCAGAAATAACCTCTGCAACATATCCCTAGAGGACATCTTCCTCTGCAGAGAGCCTTTCCAGGTTCGATGGACCAGCTCTGACTGATGAACAAGACCAAGAGAGCTTGTGTACATTTTACATTGTTGCTGTGAATGGATGCCTGGAACTTACTTTCAAATGAATTTATATGCTGTGACCCGAACTAGTACACAAGAAATTCCTGGGATGCCCATTTGACTCCTAGGGTTTTGTTAAAATATAAAATAGTTAACACCAAAAAATGCTGTATTTGTTGTTTTTCTTTTAAGAACGGAAATAAGCAAGGTGAAGCAGAATGCCAAACAAAACCAGTTTCAAGCTCTGTCCTCAGAAATCTCTGTTATAAACTATTTTAATCACATTTTCAAATATACTGTTGAAAGTAATTAACTTTTTTACCTAGAACATGTATTTATGGAAGGGAAAAATACTGTAATTAAAAAAGAAATGTAGGTTTTAGCTAAGCATTTTGTCTGAGGTAGATTTTTTTCTGGTTTAGTTTAATATTTGCTGTGAACCACTATGTAGTAGGA
The DNA here is from genome assembly GCF_003259725.1 of Athene cunicularia. Classification (NCBI taxonomy): domain Eukaryota; kingdom Metazoa; phylum Chordata; class Aves; order Strigiformes; family Strigidae; genus Athene; species Athene cunicularia. The sequence continues at coordinate 28,789,301 of NW_020799142.1, forward strand.
AAAAAAAAAAAAAAAAAAAAAAAAAAAA
>NW_020799142.1:28789378-28798744 GCF_003259725.1 Athene cunicularia
AAAAAAAAAAAAAAAAAAAAAAAGGAAAACACAATGAAACATATTGTTAAGGTTTCCATCCTTTCCATCTACGTATTGTTTAACAATAGTATTTGACTGCCTCAAATCTTTCTTTTCCTCTTTTTTTTTTTTTTTTTTTTTTAATAGAAAGTCAAAATACTTACTGAGTTACAGTAGGAAAACACACCCCATTTGTAGTTAGTAGTCTGGCAAGAAAATGTATAAAATATGAAAAATGAAACTATGAAAAAAATAGAAAATATAATAGAATAAATGCTTGTGCCAGTGCTGTGAAGAAAAGAATATATGAATCTCATGATTTCCACACCTGCTCATAACGCAATGTGTCAGGGAAACATCAGATAGGTAGATGATTTTCTCTCTGTGAGGCCAGAGTTTGCAGTTTAGCTGAATCTTTCACCTTGTTTTCAGTAACATACTTCAGGAAATATGTCCACCATCTGTAGAGATTTTAGAAGAAGAAATTATTGGAGAGCTTAGAAATACATCTTTGGGGTGTGATAGCACTGTCAAGTCCTACAAAAGATGGAAATAATCCCTTCTCCCTGTTATGATATACAGTACAAGAAACTGCTCATTTAAATAGCTGCAAGGGAGACGTCAACTATCTATCAATTGAGGAACTTCTCCAATGGTGGGTATAGGTAGGGGTCAGAATATAGTTTCATAAGGAAATGGTGGAGTTTCCAAATTAGAAAGACTTTCAGAATAGTTTAAACAACTGTTAGCTCAAAACAATAGGGGTGGTGTCAGATCTGTCACATGCCTGTGTGACGGCCATAGCATCAGCCTGTCCGACCTCTTGACATCTCTGAGATATCTTCTGTGATCCTACGAAGAACCACTTGGGGATAAAGGCACAAAGGTGAGCACTGATAACAAGTATTCAGTTTCCAACTCCTCCCAGACTGCACCAATTATCTTTCATCTTTTCATATCTCCACGTTTTAAAATAATACAAATCCCTTGTTTGTCAGCCTATAAAGATGCTGATGAAATATCATCTGAGAGGATGCCCAGTATAGTGGTGACTGAGCCTGTAGAAGAGCCAGGAGAGATGAAATAATGACAATTATAACTACGTAGTCAGCCTCAAAATAGGCTGTATTTACATATTCATAAATAGATCTAGCTGTGGAAAGAAATATCAGTTATGGTTTACAGATAAGAAAACGTAGGCCCTTTAAAAAAGAAAAAACAAAACAAAACAAAAAACCAAAACAAAAACAAAAAAAACCCCAACCTCAAAAAAGAGATCTTGAGAATATATTTAACTAAATATTTGTGGTGGCTTACTTTAAATGAACTTCTCCAAAAAGCTGGATAGAATGGATAAATAGAATAGATATTGATGCCAATGGTTATATTTCACTTATTTCAAGGGTGGAATAATTGTAAGTGTAGAGTTATCTCTCTCTTTGACCAAGAACTTCATTAAAAATCCTTATTACCTTAACATCTTATCCCTTAACATATTTTCTGAGAGTTGGGGTCCATTGGTAAGCTGTTTGAACTACTTCTAGGTAAGGTTGCCTGTGTTTTAGTCTTGCAAATTATGTGCTTACATGCCTTTCGTAGTCTCTTCAGGCTGGCAACTAAAAGTCACCTGTCATTGAAGTTCAGAGCTTGCTTGTGCCCCTGTACAATCCTGTGCTGAGCCTTAGTGACTAATAATGAGAAAAGGGTGAGGGTGGTGTATGAATGAGATGAAATTTGTTTTGGAACAAAGGTGAATTTAAATTGTTGTTTTAGTGCATCAGCTTTTTTTTTTTTTTTTTTTTTTTAGAGATATGAATTCTCTGTTATTTGTGGAATACTGGATACATAAAGGGCATATGAAATTTTAATGAATCAGGCTTCCAGAAACAGAAAAAAAAAATACAAATGGAAACAGGACCCTTTCTATGTTATCACAGATACAGGCATATTCATTATTTAGCAGTAAATAATATAACCCAGACATTCAGTCACCACATTAGGATGGAGATGAAGTGGTGACTCCACTACCAAAGTGCAACTAGTGGTTCATTATAACCTAATTCTGAATCACTCTTTCCACCCCTTCTCCCCAAACACATATAGGAAATGACTTGCAAATGGCTTGCTTTTACTTTAAAACTATTTTACAAGTTTTAATACTGGGGAGGTTTTCTTTATTTTGCCAACTTTGAATTTAATCAAACAAGTTTACTCAGAGACATAAGAGAGGAGCCTGAGCCATTTTCCCCTTTAGGGAGATGTCTCTAGTGCTTATGGGGAGAACTTCAAGGATCAAAAATGACCCTATCCTGTATCAGCCAATGGATTACATTTAGGTGTCTGCAAGAAAAAAACACTGACCCAGACTCTTTTCAAGAAAACAGACAAAATCTGTCTGCATTTCCTGAGAAAGAACCAATCTTTAGAAAATTCTGAAATTGCTGTCCACTACCAAAGTCGTAAACATGGGTCTGCAGTGAGTTCTATTACTTCCTTGCAGCTATGCATAATAGCAGTAACTGTATTTAAGCTCTGAATTGAGGTATATTAGTGGGTCATACAAACAAAATTAATTTAAAGACCGCTCTACCAAGTCAGACCATCCATTTATTCTGTCTCCAACATCCGACAGCTAGATGTCTAATAAGGAATATAAGAATATGTCAGTCATTGAATGGCACTGTTCCACAGTTCTCTTCTGGCCTCCAATAATTAGTCACCACAGGACTTTTTCTTTGAAGTAGTAACTTTGTATTTAGTATCTTAAAAAATATAATTCTTCCATTAATTTATATTTCTTTTGAAACTGTGTAAAATTTAAACATTCATTAATTCCTTCTTGCATGCACATTATGTGAAGAAAATTCTCAATTTTATATTGTGTAAAGTATAATCGAGAATTTAATTTAAGGTGTGATATGTTGGAAAAAACTATAAGAAATTGTTTTCTGTTCACCTTGTCTATGTCACCCATGGTTATGTTTAGTCTGTCTTCTATGTACTGGCACTACAGCAACAACTTGATCTGGCCAACATTTGCAAACTTGGATGTCTGTATTAATAGAGTTGAATTTACAGTTTATCATTCAGGCTAAAAAAACCCAGACCACAAATATTTAATTTTCTTTGACATTTAAGAGATATTGGACACTTACCTGCGTTAAACATTTTTGGAAATGTCATCCCTAAGACAGCATTAATCCAAAAGATCCTCCTTGTGGTCAAACAATTGAAACCCATGAGAGAGCTAAGTTTGTAAAGTCCATTAACAGCAGATCCAAAGGGAAGCAGGAGATAGAATTTACATAAGGCTTCAGGACCTAAAAATGGTTACTCCCCCTCCAAAACATGCTTAAACATCTCAACCAGATAAACTATATTGAGGAGCAAATATATTTCCAAATGTGTGTCTCCTTTTCTCTTCAGAGCAACTCTTCAGTTTTGTGTTTAAAAGCATACGTAGCTCAGCATCATGGTTTTATGGTAAGGTTCACTTGTTACTGAAGTCATGCCTTTCTACATCCTCTGCCCACTGACAAATATCCGTTTAAATGAGGGCAGCAATATGGTACACCAAAAAAGGCTTCATAAACAAAATCTACAAACAGTTAATTAAGAAGATTTGCATTGGTTTGACAAAAGTTGTCTCTGGCAATGGTCAGTGCTGAGGTCAGTGCAGTATTTATCAGAAGCTAAAGGGACATACAGACAGAAACACACACATGCACAGGCACAGAGGGACAGAGGTAGGGGTATGTTTGTATGCGTATCATGATTATTAGCCTGAGACACTTCTAGCTGCTGACAGAGACAACTTGGATGAGAGGTTGGATCCAGAGCTTGGGTTTTGCTTAATGTTGCTACATGATCTTTTAGTGCTCTTTAATAAATAATTTCAATCCCTTCCCTATTAATTTCCTCCCTCCCTTTTCTGAGGTTGTATAAGGATGCATTTTTTCAGATTTAGTTTTTAGTTTTATGTTGCTGTTTGCTTTTTAATCTTCCTTACAAGCACTGCAGGCTACCCATTGTCTCCTATTACATTATGTACTGCACCTAGAACTGTGGAGATGTAGTATTATCAGGGGATTCTAGACATTACTGAAACGCAAATGATGATAATTACAGTATTGCAGCTACTCAGCTGGTATTTTAGTTTGGAGCCAGAAAAATTCCACTCTCTTTTCCTCACAGTCTATTTCCATCTTTATAGATTTGCAGATGCAAAGAAAGGAAAACAGCAATAAAAAGCCCTTGTGATTGTTTTCTGTAAGGGACAATACTTTAATAAATGTCCCTTGAAGCAATACTTTATTTCAAAATAAGTTTTTATTTCTCTGGCAGTGCTCCTTGGAAGGGGCTGCACATGTTTCAGGGAATGGGGGGAGAGGTTGCAGGGGAGAGAGGGAGAGAAAGGGAGTCTGATATCTTTGTAACTAAAAATGATGTCCTCAGATCCTTTAAACAAATATCTACCATGCCCTCAAACACCCATTGCAGATCAGATGTTCGCAGACTTCAGCACCAAACCACCCATCTTCTTTTGCAGAAGATACAGTTTGGGAGGCACCAGCAATGTCAGTGTTTTCAGCATTATTCACGTAAGGAGGCAGAATTAAATTCCTCGGCTCCTGGCAGAGCAGGGAGGAGGCTGGAATTTACCTACTGTTGTTCAAGCATAGGGTGATAGCAAGGCTGCAGCTGCTTGGCTCCCTCTTAAACAAACCTCCTAACCAGCCACCATGGAGCATCTTTCACTCTGTTCCCATGGCAACACCTCTATCCTCTGGTGCCCATGGTGTCTCTAATGCTTTTGACTAGTTGGATTCCTTGGCACCTGCCTCCAGTGCCAGGTCTTGTCAAACCTTATTAGACTGAGAATCCATTTCGGCTGCACTAGTGGGAAAAGAAAGCAGACCAATTTAGTTCACCTGAGATCTCTTTCAAATCCCACTAAAGTCAATTTCTCAAGTTTCCAACTAAGAGCTGAACTTGCCTAGGGCAAAGATGTGCATGTGCACATACACAAATACACAGAATTTCCTTTTGTCACACGCACTGTTTCTTTCTTCTGTAGAGTACACATGTATGATCATACTCTATTGTGCTCACAGACTAATACAGATTCTCTTGCTTTTGTTTGCAACAAGAAAACCCCTAAAAACTGTGGGTTTTAATGCATGAGTAAACTGTCATACAAAGCCTACTTACTGCTCAGGTTTTACATATTAGCTCATCACAGACTTCCTTGCAGGAACTACCTATCCCTCTCCTATGCTGACACACAGGAACTTTCTGTTTTACAAGCACTGATGTGTTTGATGTATTCAGAACACAATACAACAAACTTTGCCTTACCACACACTCACTCTTCTACACTCACTCTAGCTCCTATAAAGTCAGTATGTTTGTCTAAATACAGATAAAACTTTACCGATTTAGTGAAGAAACAAAAGGCACATTTCTAACCAATACGTATGCTCACTAAGAGGAATATTGTTATAAGTGCACCTGGGTATGATTATATCCCATGCTCATAACCTTCATACCTAAGTACCTACATATGTATAAGCATATTAATATGCGGGAATGACCTATATGCTGGTACCTGCAACTGCATTTTTGATGGGCACGTTTTGCCAATTAGGGGGATATCTGTTTTTACCTTGGTCCCCAAGCTGACTTTTTCAGTCAACATAAAGTTCAGAGTTTGAATTTAAGTGTTTAACAGAGACACGCTGTTACTCTGGCCTCCATCTGTATTTAATGTTGTAGGCTGATAACTTTGTTTAGTCAAGTCTGAAGAAGATCTGTCTTGTGGTATCTAATCTAAATAAGTCATCTAAGATCTTTCTACAAAGACAAAAAAAAAAAAAAAAGGGAAGGGCCTGTAGAAGATTATTCAGTACACTAAACTTCCCCTTAAATATCTTATTTTTAAAGGAACTTAGATGTTTGTATACTTTGCTAAGCATATAAATTGCATGCCTAAAACTTAATCTGGTGCAAATTGGGTATGCCTTTGAATCCTCTTTTGAAGGAAAAGCTAAGAGTATTTTATTCAGGTTAATTTCCTATGTGCAGGATTCTTTCAACAAAGAACAAATCAATTTTATCTGTTAATACCATCCCCTAAGCTACCCAAGGAAGCAATAGCTCCTTAGACCTGGGCCCTCACTGTATTTGCTAGGACATTGCCTTTTTACTTAGCTGGGTGATAAGCAACTCTGGATCTCTCTGAACAAATCTATTTCCTTTAATATCTTCCTGTATTTTGAAGTTGTCTGCATTACTACATATTTATGTGACACAATTCAGAGTACAACTGGTGTGGATTATCTCCAGTTTCTAGGGAATGTTTAAAGGTAAGTATTTCTCTTAGTTCTGTCAATATGCTGGGCACTGATTTCAGAAATCACGTCATTCCAGAACATTTGTCAATGGAAACATCTCTCTTCATAAAACTTTCACTATATGCAGACCTGTTTTGTTAGCTAAGGTCTTAAATAGGATTCTAGGGTAGAAGAAAAATTAATTTAAATTTATAGACCATTTCATACTCTTCTCTGTGTCCGCTCAAATATGTTGTAGATGATTCAATTATGAAGAACAGTCTGTACAGATATTCTTGTGTCACCAGTCCCTCCAAAGTGTAGTGACATCTAAAATGTCTGCCCAATCGTAATGAATTTTGCTGTGGGTAAAGCACACAGGAAGGATATCTGACTGTCTACTACCTAATTTTTCTCTTGTGTCAGTTTTGTGTAAGTTCATGCTTATCACATGGTTAAAAATTATTAATTAATTTTATTCTGTATTCACTAAAGGTTAAAGGAACATTTTAATGTTTGGTGAGGTGGTTGAAAAAGTAAATCTGGTAATTACACTGATTGCACAACATTAGTGAAACCAAAAATTACTGACATCTGTCAGTAATTTCCCTGAGACCCTTCTCACTGAGGAAAGGAGGGTGCAGAGAGCTGGGGATGAGTGTCTTTAACCAAGTAACAAGTGACAGGACAAGAGGGAATGGCCTCAAGTTGCACCAGGGAAGGTTTAGACTGGGTATTAGGAAGAATTTATTTCCAGAAGGGGTTGTTGGGTGTTGGAATGGGCTGCCCATGGCAGTGGTGGAGTCCCCATCCCTGGAGGGGTTTAGGAGTTGGGATGACATAATGCTGAGGGATCTGGTGTAGTTGGGAACTGTCAGTGTTAGGTTAACGGTTGGACTGGATGATCTTCAAGGTCTTTTCCAACCTAGATGATTCTGTGATTCTGTGACCCCATCTCCTTTACAACACTTTTGTTAGAGACCAGCTCATTCAGTGGGATGTCACCCAGCACAGACACAGATCCATTCACAAAGCTTCCCCAAATTCCCTTGCTATGCCACACAGGACTTGTGTTTGGAAACTGACAACTGAGCCTGCGTCTTAAGTGCGTGCTTCATCCATTTAATCCGAGGAAAATGCTAATAATTACTGTTTCTGTAAGAAGCATGCTTTTCTAAACTGTATTGTGGCCACTACTCCCTTCAGAGCCCTGCTTACATGCATCACAACTCTTAAGTAGGACTTTCTAACATACAGCTTGCTTTCCTCTTAGGGCTGAGTAACCAAAAATTGTCCCTCTAATTTCTATTTCACTCATAACTTTAGTGGAACTCACCAGTAGTTTTATTTCAAACTTACCTAATTAAAAGTAATCATCAAAGAAAGACAAGGAACCTGTTTACTCACAGAACTCAGTGGCTATGCAAATATCTTAGCATGATTCTTACACTCTAATTGAAAGGCTTGGTTTCTCCCATCTCTCTGGTGCATCCTCAGACAATCCACAGTTCAGTTTATCTAGTTATACCAATTATGCAGTTTAAAGATAATTGCATAAAATCACAGTAGTATTACTCAATCCAATTTCTCCTTAAGAATTCATAACACATAAACATAAGAGGAAACTTAATTAAGTGTAGGGTATTGTGATTGTTTCTTACTGACAGGTTTGGATAGTTTTTGGTTTTTCAAGGCTTCGTATTGGGTAGCTTTGTGTCTGATTAATCCAGAGGTCTCAAAACTTTTAAGCTTCTAGTTTAAGATATACACCTTAGGAGAGCAGTGTACTGATTGCTGAAGTAGAAGAGCCATTTCTGCAGGAAGTGATGAAGTTCTTTGTCTTCAAACCAACATCTACACATTTTCTTCCTTTTTTTTAAAAACAAACAAACAAACAAACCACAAAACCCTCATATTTTCTTCTGAAAAGGAGTGATGAGTTTCAGACAGCATTGGTTTAATCCTTGTGCAGCCAGAAAAAAAAAGAGGTTTTCCAAATAATATTCTATTTTGTAATCTCAGTCTCATCTGTGCATCAAGATAACCTGAGACCACAACATTCTTATGTGAGTGTAGTTTAGTGGTGATGTTCCTTTCATCAGAAAATTTTTAATCCCTGGAGAATAGGGGCTCTATATCTCCCTCACAAATAGTCTAGGCAGAAAGATGAATAAACTTGATAACTGAAAATTCAACCTTGCAAAAATTCATCTGCTGAATAATAAGATGTAATTTCTACATGCTCTTGTTAATTCCATTCAAAGCTCTGGCAGTGATGTTTTGGAGGCTTCGGTGCATTTAACTAACCTAAATTGTACAATTCACATTCAAGACTGAAACTGAAACAATAACACATTTAACTAAAATTTAAAATCCAGAAATGTTAGTAGAAAAGCAAAGACTGTCTAATGAAAGTATTCCTTTCCTTTCCTTTCCTTTCCTTTCCTTTCCTTTCCTTTCCTTTCCTTTCCTTTCCTTTCCTTTCCTTTCCTTTCCTTTCCTTTCCTTTCCTTTCCTTTCCTTTCCTTTCCTTTCCTTTCCTTTCCTTTCCTTTCCTTTCCTTTCCTTTCCTTTCCTTTCCTTTCCTTTCCTTTCCTTTCCTTTCCTTTCCTTTCCTTTCCTTTCCTTTCCTTTCCTTTCCTTTCCTTTCCTTTCCTTTCCTTTCCTTTCCTTTCCTTTCCTTTCCTTTCCTTTCCTTTCCTTTCCTTTCCTTTCCTTTCCTTTCCTTTCCTTTCCTTTCCTTTCCTTTCCTTTCCTTTCCTTTCCTTTCCTTTCCTTTCCTTTCCTTTCCTTTCCTTTCCTTTCCTTTCCTTTCCTTTCCTTTCCTTTCCTTTCCTTTCCTTTCCTTTCCTTTCCTTTCCTTTCCTTTCCTTTCCTTTCCTTTCCTTTCCTTTCCTTTCCTTTCCTTTCCTTTCCTTTCCTTTCCTTTCCTTTCCTTTCCTTTCCTTTCCTTTCCTTTCCTTTCCTTTCCTTTCCTTTCCTTTCCTTTCCTTTCCTTTCCTTTCCTTTCCTTTCCTTTCCTTTCCTTTCCTTT
>NW_020799142.1:28798794-28835454 GCF_003259725.1 Athene cunicularia
TCTTTCTTTCTTTCTTTCTTTCTTTCTTTCTTTCTTTCTTTCTTTCTTTCTTTCTTTCTTTCTTTCTTTCTTTCTTTCTTTCTTTCTTTCTTTCTCTTTCTTTTTTAATGGGATTTGGGAGGTTTTGTTCTCCACTGTTTCTAAAACCCAGTTAGTATAGGTATAAAACCACTATATTCCTTCACTTAGCCTTTCATACTTTTTTAAACCTGAAAAACTAATTATTACTCTCCTTTGCCCATTTTGCAATTTATACCTTTCTTCTTGCCCATTTTTCTCTAATGAACAAAAAAAAAAAAAAAAAAAAGGACTGTGACTGGAATGACATATAGGGCAAATTTCAGCCTCCATTTAAGCTATAGGCTTCTTAACTATCTGGGAACAAGTGATTTCTATTGTGATCCTGAAAACCCTTAAATTTAAGCACATGGAACAAGCAAAACAACAGGCTGAGTGCTGGTAGGGTGATTGATAGATGATGGTTCATGCTACTTGGTGCTCCTGGTAGGATAGGTTCCTATGTACTTTGAAACAGCAAATTGGGTCCTTAACAAAACTAAGCATAGCCCTTCCTGGATCTGAAAGCCTACTGAAGGCATAACAAAACTGGGTCTTCATTAACCATCTTAAGTTGAAAAGAATGACTGAAGCATCAAATGAACACAGCAGCTTTGCATCTGGACCCAGTCTTATGAAGCTATGGTTCTGTCCTATGTCAAGCCACCTGAGAGACTCACCAAGTTTTATCTCAACAATTTCTCTTCCGTTTCATAATATCTGATGCAGACATATTAATGGGCACATAAAAAATTTATTTCAAAAGGGTTCTTGCCTCGATTGTGCCCTCTAAGATCACATGTTACGAAGTCTGAAATATCCTAATTCCTTGAACTGACATTGCCATATTCTCTGCTCCTTTTCACTCTCAAATGTGGCTAGAGGAGTACTTTAATGGAAGAAAAATAGGGACCCAAGTGGTATTGGATGTTTGAGATGGCAACCACCCCCAGGGATATTTTCCTTGATTAGTGACTCCATTGGCTTTAGCTGGCAACCCTTCATTCCATTGCTTTGTCCCATAATGTCTTGGACCTCCAAAACGCACAAAGAACATGTACCTTCTCACACTAATTTGCTTCTAGGTAGTAAACAAAATATGGGATAAAAAGGAGAATTATACAGGCATACTTGTAAAATCCACATGAAACTATACAGTCACTTAGGACAAGATATATTCTGTAATTTTATTTCTGTAGAAGTGAGGCATGTGTAAATAGGCTCTATCTGTAGCAAATTGATAGAGGAAGAAACATTCAGAGATGCTTTTGTTCGTGTACCTTAAGGAGCTTTCTCAGGACAGGATGTCTCCATGGCAGAGAGCCTGTATGACCAACTCAGACTCAACATCTGGCATTTACACAGATAAATAGGTGGGATGAAACATATAATCTACTTCCTTGGTTCACCTACAGAAGGTGCATGCCACTTTACATATTAACTCGATTGTTATTCCTTTTCTGAAGGTAATTAATTATTAACATTATTAAAGAATAGTGTTACATAGCTGAAATTACTGGGTGTTTGTCACTAGCATTTGGAAACATTATATTCCTGTCCATCTCTGGGTATCTTTTTGTCATAAATTTAGGGCATGTTTACATCTTGGATTATTAGGAAACCTTATTAAGAGACTAAACTGGGATTCTTTAATGAAGTCCTCCATAGATTATTTTATATATATTATTAGTAGTAGTAGTATTAGTATTAATTTTATCATCATCATTATGTTTAATGTTACCATTAATTTTATTCTAATTTTAATTTTAAGATTCACACTACTGCAACAAGAATTAAAACAGTTGAATAATAGCAATAATCATCAAAATAACAACAGTGATCATTGTATATCATACTAACAAACCTGTGAATAACCTCTGGCAGTAGTAATTAAAGTAATCATACTATGCTAAAACTTAGAGCTGAACCACGGTGGTACTGAACAGTTTCTCCTCCACTCCTGGAAGATTTGGATGCTAAGTAGTTTTAAGTATTAGAGTTCACCAGGGGAAATACATGACAGAAGACGACAAACAAATGAGCCTTGGCAAGAAGTTTTTGGACACAAGTCAGCAAAGTTAGGGAGATTTGCTCAGTTCTTTGATAACTGTGATGATAATTTGTTATCCAAATATGCAAGGTCTGGGTCAGCCATATGAAAGAAACAGATCACCAAGATTTTAGAGCACTTTGGTATCCATCAAGATGGCTGTCATTGTGCAAATGCAGTGTATCATTACTACTATTATTGTTGCACATTACAAATAATGTTTGCCTAGAATGTTTTGTGAAAGAGACTGACACTGCTACAATCACTGATGTTCTCTGTAATGGGAAAAACAATTAGTTTTCAGTCATTTGCCTTCCTGGGAGTGCTACATGCTAAATTATATCCCCTGTTCTTCAATGAAGATACTCTGTAAGACTTAATATTTCTGTTGGAAGACTTTCAGATAATAAGGGTGGATTCACTCCCCTTGCTTGCTGTCTGCGTCACTGTTTTTGGAAGCTATAATCACACTGCAAGCATCTAGGTTTGAAAGAACTCTGATGATTTTCCAAAGCCCCTGCTGATATTCTGGGGAGTCAGATATGTGAAACTCAGTGAGGTGCCTCAGGGGATAGTGTGACAATGTGATCTGGATGTCTTTCTAAAAGACTGCCTCTAGCACATTCAGAAATAAGGCCTTATGTAGGAATTACTTGGAAAAATCTTTTGGCTTACGTTACATAGGATATCAGATTGGATGCTTATTACAGGCTTTTTGACCCTTGACAAAATTTCTCTCTTAACCATTTATCTGTGGTTTCTGACAGCATGAAATGCCAGGAGAATATTTTGAGAGGGCAAGCGTCTATGCAGTTATGGTGGAAGCAACACGTATGCTTATTTCCAGTAAGCATACAAAGTTTAACTATTTACCTGAAGTATGTCTGGAATCTAAACCTCTCAGAAGATCACAGTTTATGTGCCCTAGTGGAAATATTCTTCCTCATCTCTAGAGTTGTTACCATTATCTGGGCCTGTTTATAGACGAGATAGTTTTCCTTGCCCCTCTAGTTCAGCTGAGAATCCAGGACAGATGGATCAAGGTGAAAAAACTTGTAAACTTCAGGAAAGAGTTCCTTTCACCTAAACGTAGGCATGTAAAAGATGGTGCCTGCGGCTGAACTAATCATACTAGACTCCCCTTCTAATCATGGTCTAAAATACATTGTCTGGCCCGGATTATGGTGTGTGAGGGTGGATTTGTAGGATTGTGTAGGACTTCCTTCTCATGATTATTACAACTGTTTATCAGAGAAACAACAATCTTGATGATTTAAAAGTTCTTTATTCAGAGGAAAATGACAAAACCTTTTTCTGGAAAGGTAGTGTTCTTTCTTCATTTGCTCTTTAAACAAAGTGTATGTCCTGAAGATATTTTCTGGGTATAAGATGTTGACATTAAGATACCTGATAGTTTAAAAAGAGGCATCTATATCCATATTCAGATGGTAGCTGAACCAAGGGCAGGTCTTTAAAGGTTTCTGATAAATCTTACAATAAAAAAAAAAAATACTGTGGAGGGGAATCCTTAAAAATACCCTGAGACTTGCACTTAGGTCAAGTTTCAGTATTTTTAGATGTTACTTGCTGGGTGTTCTGAGATTTTGCAGGTAAATACTCCAGTGCTTAGTTAAGTTAGAGTTGCAGTTTTGTTTATAGCAACACTCGGTTAATCTAAAGAAAATCTGAACACTGAAGAGGTCATATCTTCTTTATATCTCTTTCTCTATAAAGCCAAGAATTTATTGCTAGCATAACTGAAATTTTATCAGGCTTATAATTATTAGCTCAGATCTAATTACTGCAGAAAAAGAGTACTTTTGTGCAGGAAAAAAATCAACAATAATGACAACAGAGTTATAACGTTATAAACCACATAGGTTTTACTTCTTTTTGTGGTGTTATGTTAATCCTTTTACTATTTCTGATGATCCCAAGGTCACTGTCTTAATTCTATTGTAGTGGGGAGTTATGGTGAGTTGTCAGGATCAGGAGTCCTTTGTTTACTACTGTCATCTATATAAAACTATGTTTGTGTAACTAAACTCAGTTAAAGTACTAAATGGTTAAAACTGTACTCAGTTTACTTTAAAAAGTAAAACTCAGTACATCCACTGTCTTCGTGGAATTTCCTCTGGTGTATTGGAATAGGGGAGCAGATTTTCTAATAAAACTCTAATCATACATAGTTAATTAGTTTAGAGTGTCTTAGACATTCTATAGCCACGTATCCTACTAGTAGATTAAGTCAGTTATTGAGTGTTGAGAGAGATATTCAGGCCTGGATTCTGCTTCAAAGAGCTTACTGTCTAAGTTTAGATACATGACATGGCAATGAGAAGTGGCAAGTGAACAAAGGAAACAGCAGGGGAGAGGGGGAGCACAAAAGGATGCGGCTTACAGAATTATCATAGAGTTTCTTGAAGGCATGTTTAATCTCACCTAAATTTAGTCATCAAAGTTATATATCTAGTATTGGCAAAGAGAAGACCATTTCCACATGTGGTCAATGGAGATAACTGCATGCCTCAAGAAAATGATTTAATTTAGGAATTTATTTTAAAGTGGATGAATGACTTTCTGGATGTCACTTTCTCTCCTCCAACAGTTGAAAGACCCTTGGCTTGTCCTACTCACCTAGCTTTCACTTTGAAATGTTTTATGTGACAAATGTTTTGTAAGAAGATCATATGGCTAGCTAAGAAAAGATGAAGTATCAAAACGATAAGGAATAACCTTAGTGAAAGATCATGGAGCTTCATCTTGTCCTATACAGCATTTTAGAAGTATTTTAAAGAACAACGCAGATCGATCCCATTACCTTCTCTTAATAGACCTAAATTTAGGACCCTGTCAGCATGACTTTTCTGTGGTGAGATCCTTCTTGCCTCAGAACAGTGTTCAGTGAGGAAACTCTCACCCGATCTCAGCCCTTCGCTTGGCATAGGCAGAGTGCTTCATGCTCCTGAGTAGCAATGCAACCATGCAGTGAAGTCATTTAATAAAAAGGTAAAACAAATGTTTTCTCCTACACACATTAATGCCCAATGGTAAACAGACCCAGAGACCTGGTACAATGTGGATTTTCAGACTTCAGATGACTCAACAGCTCCAAGTTTTATGTCCACTAGCTGAAGTTTACATGTTTGTCTACTACAACCTAAACAGAGTGGGGACCTTTGCAGGAAACATTGAAGAAAAGATTGAAAATTAAGCCTCTGTATCAATCTGTGTTAAATCTAATCTGATTTCAGGGGCTGGGCAGAAGGAGAAAAATGTGACAGATGCCAAAAATGAAATTTCAATTGTACTCCTAGACCATGCATTACAATTGATTACTGGCTTAATATATGGGATTGTTTTACTTTGTGTAGACATTTTGACATGAAAAAATCTTGTTTTCAACAGGGAGTCTGCAAGATAAGTTATGATTAGGAGGAAAAATATTAGCAGCTTATTCATACTCTGCAGCCCTTAAAAAGCAGACATCATGCAGGCAATTCAGAACTCTTGGCTGAAATATTTGCTTCTTTCTACTTTTGTGTAAGGAGTGCAGACACTTCTAAGTTCCTGAACGCTGCATAGAAAGATACTTAAGGCCTGGGAGTGTCTGAACGAGAGGGTGAATTAAGTTTTCCCTGTGGGCACCATATCTTTTCAGTATTCAGAAGGCTACATCCGTTTCCAAGGTTGTATGTCTATTGTAGGGAAGAGGACTGCAACAGAAATTGAATTTAGACAGTCTGGATATGGTCCATAGTGACTTCAGAATGGAGGAATGTCTTCCAACATAAGGCTTTGATCTGTAGCTAAACCATCTTTTTTCTGTAAATGTCACCATTCTTTAGTCTGTAAATACCACCTACCTCGTGTAAGGATAGGTTTTAAAATGGACAGATTTAAAGTTCCTTTCTAACACAAGGAGTTTATTATATTTTTTTTTTTTTTTTTTTTTTTTTTCTTTATGCTGCAATGAAAAATGTAGGTGAAAAGCGATACTCTGCTAGAGCCTTTACACATCACACATAGGTGAATTAAAAATAATTGCTGGAAAAACTTTTACTCTCATACACAGGATTCAAAGTGAAACCTGTCCTTTCACACCTCAACTCGGATGTCTCCATGAGCATACAGTCTATTCACCAGAAATTATACATGCTGAGACACTGCCCTTAGCCTCTCAAAGGTCTTTCTCCACACATTGTGTAAGCACATAGCAGTCTGCATTTTAGGAAGCTGCACCTAGATATGTACTGGACAGAAAGAAACCTGAGATCCCAATCTGCACCCTTACACCTAGCCTCTACACATGGCCAGAGACATTCAGTAAAAGATGCATATACACTTTACTGCATATATTCAACATAGACTCTCATTACGTAAGCATGGTTAAAGGCCACAGGATAGATAGATAGATAGATAGATAGATAGATAGATAGATAGATAGATAGATAGATAGATATAAATGGAAATTTAAAAAGTGAGAGACTTGCTCCTCTTCAGTTTAGACAATCTAGTGGACTTGAAAGAGGAAAAAGGTAGAATGAACTTATTGGGAAAAGAAGTAATGGATTTATTGTTTGCTTGGATAATATTTCTACAAAGTTTGTAAGAAAGGAAATATATTTGGTGAGTCAGATATAGGTTTTGTTTGAAAATTTTGACAAATAGAAATGTAAAAAATATATTTTTGATTTGAAATGAATGTTGCACTTTATTCACATTTTCAACACTTTTCAACAGTAAAATTTGAAACAAAGAAATTTTGAAATAGAGATTTTATTCAAATAGAATTTTTGAAAGGGAAAAGCTAAAACTTTTGTGTTGAAAAAAAAATCAAGAAAGAGGTTTTGATTTTCTCCCCAAAAGAAATAACAAGGAAGCCTAATTGTAATGATGGCAATGCAGTTTATTTCTAAGAGTCTGATTCATTTTCTTAATATATGAGCCCAGAAACTTCACCAATGTTTAACCAGCAGGCTTCTCAGCCACACCTCTTGAATACTGATGTCTCCTCTTTATTGTTCTTGATTTGCTTCTCTGGATTTTCTTAAACTGTAATTAATTTATCTTGTCAAATCAACATGGATCAAAACTCCACTCGGAAATTTCTATAACACCCTCACATCAGCTTCTACTACATATTTCACTCAAAGATCTTATTTCTTTTCACAAATGCATAGAGAATAATTATTTTTAATCCTGGAGGGAACACAGTACTAAGATTTATGAATATTGCTAGAAATATTCAGATTAAATGGTTTTTCACTTGAAAATGCTGATACATCAACTTGAAAACATTTGGTGTTCTCTCAATTTTTTTTTTTGTGAAAGTCCTGTCCCAGACGGAATTTCTATAAACTTTAATTCTTTGACATATTAGATCATTTATCCAATTTTTTTGGCTGCTAGAGGTTCCAGATATGTTCCATTTAGTGAAGCACTGGGTAACAAAGAAATAAACAAATATTGGTTTTATTGCTATGGGTTGCAAGAAAACTATCTGAAATCTGGAAAAAAAAAAGTCTGGATGTTTAGTTCTATTCAGAACTAGAATTTTTATCTCTGTCTCTGTCACCATCTATTTTCTGAGCTTCAGTTCTTTTCTTCTCCATGATTCAAATTACTCATTTTTAAAACAGGAATAAGTATACTTGCTCTGGTTATACAGAAGATGTAATTACAGCTTAATGAAAACTGACAGGATTACCAATTTCAGCTACATATGTCTTGAAAGGAGAACTGAAATTGTTAATTTCTCATCATGAAAAAAATCTGGTTTAGATCTTATGACACATTTGGAACATTTCAATTGACTTTTCATCATTTATATTATGATACAGTATGTTATGGAATGGTATTGTGTGGTGTGTTATGCAATATTAAAACACAGAAATGGAAAGTCATTTCAGAAGAAAGAGCAAAATGAAAGAAACAGCTTATTTCAACAGTGTCAGAATGTAGTATTTTGAATTGTGAGAGCTTTTATTCCATTTTTCTTCAGAACAATATTGTATTGAATCTGAACGAGTTTTGTAATATGTTTAATTTCTGAGTGAACTGCACATTTCTGATGGGAATATGGTTTTGTCAAAGACTCTTTTACTTCCTTGAAAAGTGCTATGAAATCTAAGAGTGAAAAGTGCTATATAAATGCCAAATGGGTCTGATCCCAACCCGGCTAAAGAAGATTGACAGCTCAGGTAAGTTGCTCATCTCCCTTAACATTGCTATGTCAGTTGCTATGAAAGTTCCAACCACACTCCTGTTTCTTGATCTCTGAAGGAAGGGTACGAAGTCTTGAATCCTGCATCAAATGATACAGAAGAAACATGTGAGGAGCATAAGTAATTGAGCCTTGTGCACTATGGCTTTATGTTTCAAGGCTGGACTTTCTGATGTCTTGTAAAGTATGAACATTGATTACAGTATTTCCTGTTGCTGGGTTTTATTGCTACAGGTTGTAAGAAAACTAATTGAAATTTCAAAAATGTTTCATAGCTTCTCTTTCTCATGTGAGGTCTAGTGTGACTACTAAGGATATATTTCATTATCTTACCCCTCAGATGATGATTTGAATTTATAAGATGTCTTCTCTTTTTTCAATCATTATTTTCATGGAACATAATAAAACTTAATAGCTGTAAATGTGTTCTCTTATTAGTTGTGCACAAAACTGAGTAACAGGTTCACAAGCTGTTGAAGAGGGAGCGCTGACACATAAAGAAACAAACATGCACACATAAATACAGAATGCTATTTTATCAGATTCATTTACTTAGAAAACCAGGCCGGCATATGCACAGAGAGAGAATTCCACATGCAGATCTAGTTTGATAGATGAGAACATGTGAATCTTTCAAGATCTAACATGCAAAGTTGAACCAAGCCATTGACTAAACTAATACTTAGAATGAGGTTGAAATAATAAAAGTTTCTCAGTTTAAGTTGCATGAGATTGGAATAAAGGGTATTTGGATCAATATTTGGGTGAGAGCCTGGGTCATCTGCAGTAAAGCCATTGCCTGAGTGCTCAAAGTAAACACTTAACTCTGCCAGAATAGGTTGTGTACTCTAGGAAGCCAACGCGTAATCTCACAGGGTGAAGCATCATGAAAAATCGAGTAGTTATGAATGAGTGACAATAGCAAGGATAAAACAACAGGGGACCTCAACCCTCCTGCTTCAGGGCATGAATTGTTTAAGAAAGATGAAAGGTATTTTCACCCCTTTTTCCCTGAAGTATAATACTGAGCAATTGGTTCTTCTGGCTGCATGTCAGAGTCTGTTGCTCTCAAGTATCAAACACTGACCATCACTGACGAGAGGGCAGTAGCAGAGTGGGACCCTTGGGTCCTAATTCTTGTCTGCACACAAAAACAAGGCATGTAGGCAGATGGATGCCTCAAAGCTGGGAAAAAGCTGTGTGGCTTCTTCTGAAAGCTAGAGGTTGAGACACACAGATCCCTGTGCCTCTAGGTTAAATAAAGTTTTGTCATCCTCAGCCTCTGAAGTGATTAAATTTGTCCCAGTATCATTACAAAATGGAATTAGCAGCAATTCATGGAGCCACAGTAGCCTGGGGGTGGTTTCAGCAGATACGGCAACACCACTCTAATAACAAGGACTGAGAATGACATGTCACAATTACTGTTGGTGCTGCTGTTGATTTACGTCAATGCAACAGTTCTATGGCAGCCATCATTCAGTTTTATGCTGATTTCCTGGCAAGTATTTCTGGGTATGTAAATGTTAACAAGGCTTTGGGATGTGCTGGTGGATCACGGAGAGAGATCCATCATTTTGTGAAGGCAATAATGCACTGAAATTGGACATTAGAAGAAGGTTTTTGACAATCAGCTTTCAAATAGGAGAACAAAAAAAAAAAAAAAAAAAAAAAAAAAAGTAAACACTTTTAAAAGAAAAGTAAACCTATTTTAAAATGATTGTGTGCTGTTATATTTATAGGGGGAAGAGATAGGGCTTGATGATTCTATGATTCTATTCGATGAGAAGACATGCCACACTTTCATTTCTGCTTTGTTGAAGTAGGTCAGTCAAAAACTGACCATCTTAGTTCTTTATTTCCTCATTTATTTGATGATGGGAAGTATTAGAAATTGAGCTGATCCTCTATATCTTTTGGTTTGTGTGTCTGTTTTTGTTTTGTTTTGTTTTGTTTTTTATGTTCCAAAGCATAAAATCCATCAGATTTAGTGTAAATCACAACAAAATACATTTTTGACTCAATTCAAGGCCAACTTCATAGCAAACCTAAAGTGAGCCTTAGCTAATACTTTGACTTAAATAGAAATATTAAAAACACTGATTTCATTTTTCCCAACCAAGGTAAACACCTATCCAGTCACTGCAACAACAAAGAAAGATGTAAAAGTTGTGTTTATAAAGACAAAGACTGTGAGTGATATCCACGTCAACAGACAGAGTTCTAAAGCTCCAGTTAAAATATATTTAATGTCAACAAAGAAACAAACAAAAATGAGCATGAAGACTAAAAGACAGGATTTCTTAATTTCCAACATGATTTGAATTAAAACCAAACAATACTTCCAATTCTTCCTACCGGCCTCTCTTCCTCTTTTGTTTCTTCACTACTTCCCTTCTGTTAATCTCTAGATTCACTATATCAGTGAAGCATACAGGGGAGTGGAAAAATCTATTAGATGTCCCAGACCTTTCATATCATACTGGGGAACAGAGTCAAATGTCACCTTTGGAATGTTTTGGGAATTCATTGTGTAGAAGCCATATTTCTTCATATGAAATAGCTTGAAAAGCACAACTCTCTCACAGGAAGTAAATTCTCACTGAGCAGAATTCATTGAAATGATCCTTCTTTTGGTGAACCAAATACTGTTCCGGACTGGCCAAGAAACAGAATTTCAGACTTGAGAATCAAAATTATTCCTTAGCATAGAAATGCCTATCTAAAATATTTAATTTTAGTTATAGGTCATTCTGTATCATTTAACAACCTTCTTATTGCTTCCCTACACCATCTCTGAATTTAAACTTAGTTGGGAGAAGAGTTACAAAAACACAGCAGCTTTAAGATTCTTTCTAAGACCCAATGTAACCTCCCAAGTCCAATGTTATAATTGTCTGAGCATGTATAGATTTTTTTTTTTCTTTGCAGCTTTCTTAAGCTGACATAAATGTTGACAAGCCTGATGACATAATGGTTATTATTTCAAGCAGTTTCTAAACAATATCAGTTTTGAGCCCTTCTACTTTCAGTAAAATTACAGGTTTCTTTATTTTTCATGAAACAATGTCTCTCAGCTCCTATACTGTATTTCCTGGGCAAATTTCCGACGAGACTATCATGACTCACTATTAATGCAATTATCACTGTTGACGTCAATGGAAGCACTGGCTATGCTGAGGTCTCCATTCGTGGTGTCACTTGTGGGGACAGAGTTATAAACACTATCTTGTTTTTTTAGCTTGCCTGTGTAAACAAAATAAATAAGTAAATACAAATACAATGAAATAAAATAAGCTTATAATTCAAAATATATCCACATAAATAGGAGTAATATTTGTAGAAATGCACTGGTGAGAGATCAGCTGTGAATATGAACGAGGAGCTGATAAATTCTCATTACCTTCTTGGGGCTGACAACTGAAATGACCTGCTAGGCATCCGCTGGAAATTCAATCAGGTACCTGCAAATAGCAGACATTCCCTGCAAAAATCCAACATGTGTAGGGTTTCACTTAGTGTTTAGGTGTTCCATCCCTGTGCAGTCAGGAGTGGAGGAGGCCTGTCAAAATTTCAAGCTTGTCTAAGGCACAAGGAAACTTTAAAGGTCTTGCTTTATCCATTTTTCTCTCTGTGAGGTTTGTGTGTCTTAGTGTCTAATAAGGGAATAAGATCTTACCTATATTTTTTGACAAAACTATGTTTTTAATGTCCTTTAGCACCAGCCAAAAAAAGCTCATGATTATAGGGCAGGAGGATATTGGCTCCATTGACGTCACACTGGCTCCACTCACATAATGCTGGCTCCACTCATGCAAGACTGCAAACTCTTAAACTGAAGGAGGAAGAGATGACCATGTTGGTGATAGACACAAAGGTTTAGGTGGCCTCAGGAGCTTTGTACTGCCTCCACCAATGGTGGAAGAGCTGCCTCTACTGTCATAGCTCTCTATCTCTCAACATATGTTCTGAAAACTCTCTCTTACTGACTCATTATTATTGTTCTGCCCAATCCTAAAAATTTAGCCCATATTACTGATAAGCTTCCTTCCTCTTCTGAGATCTCAGTGGTTTCTTTCATTGGATTGCATTACATGTGGCCTAAACCAGACTTCTTTTAGCGAAGAAGGAAGGATTAATACAGTCTAAGGCCCCAACCATCAGGGGTTGAGAAAATATCTGTCACAATCCCAAAACAATGCTAGGCAACTCTGCAAAGAGGAAGAGGCTGAGCTGACACTTTTGCAATCAAAAAAGTCAAACCGAAGTAAAGAGAGTAATATTAATGCAGCTCATGCAGCATGTGGGAGAACTGACCACAAATGTGACCACTCTTGTCCAAGGAACATAAATGTTAAATGGGATCAAGGAATGACATAGGAAAGGAGAACTTATTTTATTAAATTAATTTGATTTGTTTAGATCAGCAAAATGAACGCATAGTGGGACTAAACTGTTCCCTGTTAAAGAAATGAAGACTATCATTGGAGTTCACTTAGTTTTACTAACATCCTGGTAAACTGAGATATTTAATAAAAATTGTTAACCAAAGTTACTTTTTTCTGGAAGCTAAAGAAATTGCTAACCATCAGAGAAGTGTTATTCTGCAAGAGCCTTCTAACAGGAATAGTGAGTGCAAATGATGTAGGTAGTCTGAGATTTCTTTGCTACTTTTTGTTTGCTGGTGCTTTTATTTTTTTTTTAAGATTAATTGTGACCAGTTTGGTGATGACGCTATATACTTTAGTTTTATAATGACAATAGAGGTCTGAATTCTGTGAGAAAGATCCCTTTCCATAGTGTGTGTTCTTTTATGTTATAGTGATGTATACCACAACAACAAACAAAAAAACCCAAATGTCCCCTTGATAGAGTGGCTATGTTTACATATTCTGAAGTAGCTGATACACTCAGAAACTTTGCAGGTGAAACATATCCACATGTACACAATTAACAACACTGCATTACCTTCCACCTGATTAAACCAACTGTATATAGCAGAACTCTGAGTTCATTCAGGCAAGCAAAATGACACTTACAAATTTTATTTGAATTTTCTGCTCCAGATCCTTACTCTTGAGCATATCTTAATAATTTAGTTGAATAACAGATTTGTCTGTGTAAGACTGTTTGGTAACGCATTGTATTCTATCAGGTAGTCATTAGGCTGCCTGCCCTAGTGACTGCGATACAGATGTAGAATTCAAGGAACCTGCATTTTATTCTGTCACTAATTTAATGCAAAATTTTTGAACAAGTCATTCTCTTCCAGTGAGAACTTGCATAACTTTGGGTTATTCTGTGAAGTAGGTGGATGACAGCTGTTACATGCATCCAGCCACATATATCATAACCTTGAATAATTTTTTTCTAAATTTGAGTGTGAATAGTGAAATCTGAAAGCAAAAAAAAAAAAAAAAAAAAAAAGGACAGGTGGGAAGTAAAAAAGAGACCATTCAGAAATTCAACCAAACAAGAAAAATTCCCTAGGGAAGTCCAAAGCAAAGAAAAGAGTAATTCTAAGGTCAAGGAGTCTAGCTGGAATATCATCCATCAGATAAAATGAATGACCCATAATATTACCAATGACAGATATGAAGAAATTTTGATTTTTGGAAGAGTTCTCACCCTTCTTTTTATATGACAGGTAGATCCATATAAAATGTAAAGTAAATGTTTTGCTTTAGGTTTCTGTGGCTACTCCAACAGATTTTAATGTTCTCCCTTTCTCTCAGACCTTTTTTCCCAACATTGTCCAAGCTGAACACAGTTTATTATGTATAGGATTACATGCTTGCCATCCTCAGAAGTGGTCCAACCATGCTGCAGTAGGAATTTTTAGTAGTGGTACACCACCACCTGTGCCACAGCCTCCACACTTTAGTATTCCAATTCCAAATAATAAGAATCTTCCTCAGACCAGGATTTTGGAAGTCAGTTAGAGCCTTTGACTGATTATTTTTCTTAATGGGGAAGATGGGCTTCTTTAAAAGGAACTAGTGATAGTGGAAGAATAAGTGATTCTTTTCAGGCAGCCTAACCTTGTACACAAAATGTTCAAATTGCTACTGCTGTTAAGCTTCTTTGTCTTTACACCATAAGGTTATTTCATACATAAAAAAAAAAAAAAAAAAAAAAAAAAAAAGCAGGACGAGCTGGGATCCGTTCAGTTTTGATCTTCTATAGGCTTAGGCTGCCTATATTAATGAAGAATCTAAAAATTTTTGTTGAATGAACTGGAGAAAGTGTAAGGCTTGGCATAAAATTGAATTACTTTAGAAGATCTGTTCCATGGACGGTCCCAGTCTTTGTACACAAGCTTCTCACACATGAAGACAAAATAGATGTGAAACCTCAAAAAAGAACAAAAAAGCCTTTGGCACCTTCTATGATCTAAAAATCACTGAAGTCACATGAATCATATCAACAGCTTGACCAGCTTCATATCAGAAGTCCAGGCAAAGTGAAATGCTTTCAAGGAAATTCCCTAATTACAGAAAGAAAGGACATGTTTCTATCTCAAACTGGGATGGAGGAGTGACAGTAAAACTGAGATCCTAAAAGCCTGACTGGAAAGACAAGAACACCTGTTTCAGACCCCACAGTAAAAAGGAAGGGAAATATCAAGACATGACATATCTGAAGGTTGTATTTTTCTCAGTTCATTTCCATGATGTTGGACTTGCCCTCCCTGACAAGGTCTGAAGAAGATGTAGTTTATGAGGGTGGTTCAAGTGTGATAAAGAAGCTGCAAGTTGAGGACGTGAAGGGTTAGGTGCCCTTGAGGAGCGGATGGGCTCGAGTGCTCTGCAAGGATTGATGTTATTAAATTGAATTATTATTATTAGCACTTGTACAACATAGGGAATGGATGAGCAAAAGAAGAGAAAAAAACTATACATGGGAAATTAAAATGAGGTGCTGAAAATATTGCAAGAGAACTGCTAACACTTCAAAATTATAAATATATTTGTAATGTATGCTTGAAAAAAAAATAAACAGTTGAAGAAAACACCAGCATGTCAGATAATCTTGATACATCCTTCAGGCTCTGCTTTAATATCTGTTAAAAGTCAGTGCTGGTCCACCAAATTATGCAGTAGCCTACCTTTCCACAAATACCTCCTTAACCCCTTGTATCTGGGAGCTACACTATGTGTCCCACGGAGCAATGTTTAATGGGAGTCAACAGGCACTTGCTGATACAGGGCAGTTGTGGTAGCCAGTTCATGGAGATTGATTACAGTATATGTAGATTTTTATATATGGGTAGATAGATACACATGCATGCATCTATATCTCCTACATGTGTCTCTGAGTGTATATGTGTGCATATATGTGTATATGTTTGTGTATGTGGGCACACAGGAGGAAATACATATACTTAGGAATGAACAGCTCTGCTTGGATTTGTTGAAGGATAAATACACTATTAAATATCAAACCCACTGTTTCTATAGGAAACAGTCATGTCATAACTTGACAATATTACATCTTTACTTGTAATTTACTACCGCTTTCATTCCACAATCTGAGCTGTTTGGCCTGTGATTCATATATTTTTGATGTTTTTTATCACTTAGGTTTCAGATGAAACAGAGTAATTGAATAGTTTTGTTTGGAAGGGGCCTTTAAAGATTGTCTGTCTACCATTCACAATGGCTTTGATAAACCTTGCTAGCATGTACACCAGAAGATAATATTCCAAATTGCCATGGGAGTGGAACATAGGATAGAATTAATGGGGTAGCAATGAAAAGAGAAGTCTGTACAATCATTATACCTATATATGAGGTAGGTGGTGGTAGTTGTTGCAAGACAACAACATATCTGATGCAGAAATATGTCTACCTCTCCAAACTTATCATTACCCTTTAGGTGGTTTTTGAAGACTCTTTTTAACTGAACCTCAGGGTTTAGTTTAAAGTCATACTAAACATAGGTCCTATCTCCCTTTCTGGAACTGGCTCACGTCTGGCAAAAGCAGGGAACATGAAGCTCAAGCTCTTTACTCTGAGTTCATGCAGAGTTCATTGGCATGTAATTGGTATCAAAATTCATATAGGTTAATGTACCCACAAATTCTGGGAACAAATACTTTATACAGTTTCCTAAAAATATGATTAATGTATGTTGTGGTTTAACCATTGACAGCAACTAATCCCCACACAGCTGCTCTCTCACTGACCTGCAGTGGAATAGGAGTAAGAGAATTGAAAGTGTAAAAGTAAGAAAACTCATGAGTTGAGATAAAGACGGCTTTACAGATAAAGTAAAAGCTGCATGTGCAAGCAAAACAAAACAAGGAATTAATTCACTACTTCTCATTGGCGGGCAGGTGTGTTTAGAGCCATCTCCAGGAAAGCGGGTCTCCATCACGCATAACGGCTACTTGGGAAGACAAACTCTGTAACTCTGAACATCCCAACTTCTTCCTTTTTCCCCTGGATTTTATTGCTGAACACAGTGTCATATGGTATGGAATATCCCTTTGGTCAGCTGTCCCAGCTGTGTCCCCTCCCAGATTCTTGTGTGCCCTCAGGCCACTTGCTGGTGGGTTGGGGTGAGAGGCAGAAAACACCTTGAGGCTATGTAAGCGCTGCTCAGCAGTAACTGAAACATCCTTGAGTTATCAACATTATTTTCCACACAGATCCAAAACATAGCCCCATACCAGCTACTATGGAGAAAATTAACTCTCACCCAGCCAAAATGAATGCAATGTACCGTTACTGGAATGCAAGGAACTTATAGATGATAAATGAGTACTGGCAGTGATGATGCTAAGCAAAACTCATTTGAGTACACCGTGTTTATTCTAAGTATCTATATGGCAAGAAATTCCATGATTTTGACAAGCTTTCTCTTTACTGATCCACATAATGGCTATTAAGTAAGAGCATATCTTAGATAATATTATCTCATCTTTGTCACAGCTCATGTTCCCACTGTGTCTTTGTTATGACCACAAATATCACTGCTTTATCTTTCTAAAACCTGTTTGCCAAAGAGCCAAAGGGATGATTAAAGCAATGTACCATTCATAATCACTGCTAGCCATGGACAGTACCAAGAAGCTCTCATCACTGATTTAACCAACAAGTGGGAGAAGCCTTAGCACTGTGCACAACATCAGATCATTCCATGGCAATAGCAGAGCTGACAGCCCTATATGAGTCAGGTCCTCCATGCTGTAATAAGGCCTGACAGTTTTAGAACAGTGTGCGTTTCTGCTGGCTAAATATGTCAGAAAACTAAAAGGAAATTGCCACCAAAAAAATCCACTTTTTTTTTTTTTTTTTTTTGGTCAGGAAAGCACTTTAAAAAAAAAAAAAAAAGAAAGAAAAAAGTATTAATAAAACTACACTGCTTGAACTGACAATGCCAGATGGGTCTAAAATCAGGACAAGGGACAGACAGTGAATGAAATAAAAAGAGGGTGGCAGGTAAATGAGAATGATACAACTCCCATTAAAGCTAATTGGATACCATTCCATGGTGTGCTTGGCTTATTTAGTCCAACCTAAATCTCTTCCGAAGGAAAAGTTCACACTGAGGAAAATCAAAGCCAGAAGACCAATTGTCCCCAATCACATTCCAAAGTTTGCGAGTCCATTTATCACAGCTCACTCTTTCTCTGTGCGTGCTCATGTCTTCATGAATTAATGCAGGCCTACATATGAAAATCAATGTTTCTTACACATATAAACACAGAGGATCTGAATCAATCTCTCAAAGCCAAAGAGGGTTAAATATTTAAACAAGCTATGTATTGAAATGCATTTTTAATGCTGTGAAGTCATTCTGATGAAAGATTACTCAAGAGCCTTCATTACTGAGTTTAGAGAGTAATGTGGTATTATTGGAACAGATGGCACAGCTGTGTGCAGCCTCAGCCTCAGCCCTCCCCCCCGGGGTAAATCCGAGTGCCACTCCTGTGCAAAGTCATCCGCTGTCAGCCAATGGACTGAATGGATGGATGGCTGCATCTAGCTCGCACATCCATACATGACAGCCAGGATGGCTAAAGTCTTTAAGAACGGGCTCCTTAAAGAGAACAGCGCCTTCTGTAATCCCTTGTTTCTTATGTGCGGTGGAAGGCAGGGAGGGGAAGAGGGAAGCAATGCTGCGATCACTGAGAATGAACTCGCTGTGCTGCTCTGTGACTTAATTGCTAGGATTATGTGGTATCATTATGTCAACTGCAATTGTCTCTGTTAATTTCAAGCTGGCATCTCCCCCACCCCCCACCCCCATCCCGCCTTTCTTTCTTCCCTTCTCCTTGCTGAATGAGTGAGTGTGGGTGTTGGGAGAGTGGCAAAGAGAGGGGAGAACCATCCGGACACATTTTGATGATTATTAATTAAAAAAGACAAAGGAAGAAACAGGCAAGTGTGAAGTCAGGGTCTGTGCTGTCGCAGCCCAAGAAAGGATTAGCTGCATGGCATTTAACACTGTCACAGCTGTGAGGAAGAAGAGTCTTGCACCTCAGGAGAGAATTTCTGGAGTTTTACCTTACGTTGAGCTTTCAGTTGGATACAAGTACAAAGAATGTCAGTTTATGAATGAGGTGCTGGCTTCTACATTTATACAACAGGATCAGGTTCATCACGTTCCCTTTAGTCTGTATTTGTAATACTGCATACAAAGACGGTGCACAAAGCCTCAAAATGTCTCTCTCCTGATCTTGCACTGATGTAATGTAACTGGTTTCTGTAGAAAGATTTCTAGTTTATATGTCTACCTCTTTATCCAACTAGTGAATAAGCTGAGTCTTCTGAAAGGTTAATATTAAAGCTGCTCAACAACATTCAGCCATACTGCGTGGTATTTTGGAATAGAAACCAGAATCCAGATTAAAGAAGAGATATATGTTTGAGCAGCATCTGCTGGAGGACCACTGACCTGGTAGACTCCATAAAACTATCCTCCTATGGATTTAAATATCTTCTGTGAGCTGAAGTACCTACCTGGGTGCTGAATATCCAGTATAGAATTAACATGTTCATTTTTAATTCTGGAAATTATAACTAGAGGTACAGAGCATTTAGTAAAGACCATTAGTTCTGTTGTTCCTCTAGAGGTTTTCTTTCTGATCTCAGAAATATCTTTGTCTTTATTTAAACGGTCTTTCTATTGCTCTGGTGATTCTGTTTCTGCATCCAAGTTTTTTTGTTTGTTTGTTTTTTTTTTTTTTCTGAGTAAAAGTGGCAAGGATGGAATTCAATATTCTAGGGGAGATCACATAAATGACTTGTATAATTACATTAGTTATCCTTACAACTACTACTGAAAATTCATTTCACATCTGTTAAGACTGCATTTACTTTTTCTATAGCCACATGGATGCTTCAAAGTCAAGCTGTAATCAAGTAAGACAAGCAGGTCTTTGTCTTTCTTTGGACTTTACCAAATAAGTAAATTCATGCCTTTTTGTAAAGCTTTATTTTCTTAATCCTTCAGCATTCAATCTCTCATCCACTGTTATTTCTATTACTTCAGTTTCAGAGGCCATCTCCTGTTGGATGGCAGTGACTTTTCTGCTTTGGCATTCCCTCTTAATTGTGCATTAATAGGAAATTTCTTTACCTTGCTGATGATTTGAAGCATAATTATCAAACACAAAACCAATCCTTGCTCTGTTAAAATTCTTAAATTAAGATTTCAGTAATATCAGACAAGTAAGTCAAGCATTAAATGAGGTCCAGAGAGAGAAAAATACAATACAAATAGAAAGAGGATTTGCCTAATTTAAATGCTTTACTTGTCTAAGTAGTTGTAAATAGCACCAGATTTAGGATTCCAGTATACATAGCTTTATGCCAGCATTTTGGGTTGGCAAATGTAAAGTAGCATGGTTATTTCTGGTAAGTACCTAAAATTTTTATTCTTTGTACACTCAAATTGCTAGATAATGTCCCTTAATTTTCACTTCACCAAAGAAAGTTATGTTAACTGACTTTTCATTTGGAGCAGGCTAAGAATCTATGAACAAACAGTTACCTTTGCTCAGCTGACAAACAATAACTCCACAAACTGCCACAGCTCTATTGATCTCTAAACAATACTAGATGACAGTGATTTGTAGGCATCACAGAAAAGGTAGAGTTTTAAGTGGGGATTTATAAAAAGACACAGATAAGGCAATGTAGATTTTGATTTTCAGGATTCTACAGCAGTGAACATTGGATCTCAAGAAGGATAGTATTTATAGGAAAAAAGAAAACATTCATTGTATGTTTAAGAAATTTTTCAAGCTCTTTGGAACATGGAAATTTGCAAACTGGATTAGAAAGAGCTGTCCAAAGAGATCTATTCAATGTAAACTTGCAAAATGTTGCTGGCAAATTTAAAATAAGAACCTAATCCAGCTGTTAAGCAAGTGTACTTTAACTTTTCCACTTGCTTTACTTGGTTTTAAATCAATGGCATTTACTATCAATCAGAAGACTATAAGGGAGATTAAAGAAAATGGAAGGATTCAAACTAAGATACAACACTCAGAGCTGTAATGATCATCAGACTTTTTAAAGGCCTTAACAATCACTGCAATTTGTGTTGAACTGATCTGCCAAGCAGACATGGAAACAAGTTGAGAAGGTTCTACTTTGCTAAAATAACTCTCATCGAGCAGAGTGAGATACCACTGGAAATGGAGGCTTGATGTGAAGTGAAGCACCTTTGCAAAACCAAGCAACTCTACCATGATTCCCATGCTTTACCTTTGCAGATGTTTTTAGTCTTATTTATTTTTCATAAATATTATTGTGAAAAAAAAAAAACAACAACAAACAAACAAAACAAACAAAAAGAAACCAACAAAAAACACCAAACAAAACAACCAGAAACATCATGACTTCATGGCTTGCTGGAGAAAGTCTAGTGGAGTGTCTGGTAACGCTCCCAGCTGACTGAATATGAGCCCAGTCTGAACCAAAATCTTCTCACTTCAATAGCTTGGTACCTAGAAAATTACATATTCTGTTGGTTACTGTAGTGTGTTAATGAAATTACACAGCTTCTGTACCTGTGATGGTTTATACCTTTTAAGTTTTGAGCAGGGGCTCTACCTGTGGAAACATGCCCCTACATTTATGGAACTGCTTCAAATCACCCTTAATTTCCAGAAGTGCTCTCTTCAGATTTCCACTTTATTTATGTGGCTTCCATTCCATTTACAAGGCTGAAAGCATTAGTATAAAGGAACTGGCAAGCAGAAACCCTTTTTTGGCTGGAAAGGTAATGGAATTTTGCTCGGTTATTTTACCAGGAGTAGAGGATGATTAGCACTAATTACAGCTTAAGACACAGAGAAATTTGGAGTAAAAAAACAAGATGTGATTTAAAAATAACTATTGCAGTAATAATGTTATTTTTCTTGAAGCAAACAAATGGAAAAGGCTTTCCATTTAGTGGGTTTTGTTTTTATAGTGTCATTTCATCATATATTTGAACTTCATAGAAACTGATTCATATTTGACACTGTTCTGTCATTCAGGGTTCAAACTCACCAGTAATTTCAGAAAGAATTGGACAGCTTTGGACAGACAGCAAAGAGAAGCACAGAAATTCTAAACAGTGTGACCATACATACTTATCTATTTAGGAAGAAACTACAAGAAAACAAGCTAATTTTCCTAGTGTTTACTGAGGGAGATAGTCAGACACCTACCTGCCTCCCAAACACAGTGATTGACCCATAAGCTACGCACCTTATTTTATTATTCCTGTATATGATATTGACAGTAGTCTACTAAACTGAAAAATATTTAACTTGCAGTGCAAATCAC
The DNA here is from genome assembly GCF_003259725.1 of Athene cunicularia. Taxonomy (NCBI): domain Eukaryota; kingdom Metazoa; phylum Chordata; class Aves; order Strigiformes; family Strigidae; genus Athene; species Athene cunicularia. The sequence goes on from NW_020799142.1 coordinate 28,820,918, forward strand.
AGAGGAGCAGACACGAGCCTTTAGAACAACAGTGGCATCCCTGCTCACAGTATGGAGGTTTGAGCAGCTACAGGTGTGCAACAGAGATGACTCTGAAGTCCAGAATTGCTACAAGAGTTGTTACTACAGCGTATAGGAATTTACGTTTAAGTCTTGTGAGGGTATTCTGTCCACACACCCAAAATTTCTGTGAACAACAGCCATCAAGGACAGGTATTTGCACTTAATTAAGGAAGACTGAGCTATTAAACTGGAAGTTCCCTAATGGACTACGGTTGTATCTGTGTTCCTCCATGGAATGAGCAGAACTGTCACACAAAAGGAGGTGACTAGTTGTTTCTTTCAGAAGGACATTTCTAGTTAAAATTCATACACTTTCAAATCAGTGCTTCAGAAGTGTATGCATTTTTTTTTTTCTAATGTTATTAGACTTTTTAAAACACTATGATCAAATTGGCAGCTGATGACAAAACATTCTTTTCCATTCAGCACCTTCAGCTTGAGTTGTATGAAAAAAAAAAGGGAAACCTTAAAATTCCAGTCCTTTCACCATCTCTGTGTTCTTCCCCACTACAGCCTCCCCCCCAATACCCCATTTTCTTCTCTTCATTGCTTCTGTAATAGAAAAACAGCTATCCAGGGCTGGGTTTTTTCCTAATCAATGACTCTCAGGTGCTAGGACCTGAGAGCAATACATTTGGCACATGGGGCAAACAGATGGTTTTGCAAGTGAGGCCTTGAGTAATTCCAATAAAACATTCCTGCAGGTGAAACAGAAAAGTGTCTCTTGTGTTAGAGAGTATCTACAGCAGTGACTCTCAACCTTGGAGAATAGGAGTGCCACTTCATCACTGAATAGAGCCACGTGCTAATTATCCTTCTACAACATTGTGCTGTTGCATCATTTTTGAATCACTATCAGAAACCATTGTATGGTGATTTAACATGTTGTTAAGTCCAGAATGAAAAATCTGTAGCAGGAAAAATAAGAAAATGTTTCGTTTTACCCGTGGTACTTATCCAGCAAATACAATAAGTCAACATTTTGCCTTTTGAGTTTCCAAGCCCTTCACAGCCTTTTGTTAGAAACCTTCTTCAAGCTGCTTTTAAGTCAGTGGAACTTTCCTGCTGACATATACTAATTTTGGAATGGACACTAAAAGAGTTTAAATAGCATAAAACACTGTGAACCTTAGTCTGAATATCTAATTACTGGTTTGTTTTTCTCCCAGTGATTTTCCTCATGCTGCATCAGATAAATGCCTTTCTTGCTTCTTTCCTAAGGCACTATGGTCACACAGTCTGTATGATACTAAGTTGGTCCATGTCTCCACAATATCACTGAACCCTTTGGCTAATTTCAATCAAATTTAACAGAAAATGTAGTAGTCTGAGAGATAATTCAGATCCTACAAATACCATGAGGAAAGACAATGAGTATAAAACATTATTTTTTTCTTCTTATTTAAGGAAAGAAAGGCATCATGTGAATTCACTCTATATAAACACATAGGAATCTGAGTGAGAGTCACAGACAAGGAGGGAGACAGAAATCATGAGACCTGAAATTAAAAATAAACTTTATTTCAACATTACCTCTCATCTATTGCCTATGAATCCATTTATGAGATATGAAACCATACACAACACACCCTCACTCAACCTTTTGTTTACAGAATGTGTTCTTTAGGCACTGGTTTGCACAAGGGATACTTTTGACCACACATTGTATGTAAGAAATATAATATAACAATAGTAGAGAAGATTGATCTTATGAGGCAACTGGTGGTAGTAATTTAATACCATTGGTTGGACTAAATCTGAAGGGTTTACCAAGTCAGTTACATGATGCAAGGAAAGGAAAAAGTAAGTCAATAATATCAAAGATCTCCCAGTCTTTCCTACTGGTGAGGAGCAAGATCAAGAAGGTGAGAAGTGCCTCTAACGTTTTCTGGCCTGACACTGAGACCAAACTCATGCCATTTACTTTCTGGTATAAAACTGAGATATACCAAATACGATTACAGGTTCTCTGTATAGACAAAACAAGAATTGTCCTAAAAGGCAAAACACTTTTTCTCTTTGCTTTTGGGAGAGGTCTTCCACTTACAGTAGCTCATAGTAACAGTAGCTCTCCCTTTGTATGGTGGTGCAGGAGATTGGTCTAAAGCAACTGTGAATGCTTCCAGATCGACTTTAAAATCGCTGTTGTATCCACATACAGATTTTAAGATGGGTAGTAGGTTACAATTCATAGGATGTAACAGAGTGAGACAAGGGGAGATTATACGAGGGTGAGATCTTATCTAAGGAGCCCTATGAAGATTAAAAAGTGGTCATACTGTTGTTGCTAGTCTGTACCTGAGCTAAAGCTGGTAGATCACTGCACTGAGCTGTGTGGACATAACAGATCTGATCACCACAATATGAGATATTCTTGTATTGTATTCCACTGACTTATATATGCAACCCCAGAGAAATAGTCTCAAAATGAGCTCTGAAATCAGGTGGGGCCATTGTAGTAAGACTACTGGAAACCACAAACTATAGAAATTTACTAAATCAACACTAATCTAAATTAGATTATTTATTTTAGGTGAGAGAAACAAATGGAAACCTTATTGTTTTCACCTAGAAGTTATTAGGAAAGGAGTATGCATAACGATGAACTGTAAATTTGTTGAACAGTGGAAGACTGCTTTTATAGAACAAAACAAAAGGGAAAAAAAAAAGCAAAACCAAAACCAAAACATACTACTAGTCTAAATAGCTTAAAGTGATCTGATCTAACTTCAAGTACCAAAATGAAATATTTCCAGGTGTAATCACCTCCATTTTCCCCAGCAGTTGGAGGAGAAATACAGAGACTTATCAAGGATGGTTAAAGTATCAGGTGGATGGAAAATACATTTGCTCAGGATTCAACGTCTGGAATTCATATATCTGCTAACTAAACTGAAGAGCCTTCTACTAGCACACTTCTGCTCCTTGTAAGGACATTTAAAGCAGGATTCATCTCAGTTAACTTTAGTCAAAGCTAATTGGGTCGGCTTCCTTTGTAGTCAGTGCATTCAGAAATAGGCTTCTCCAGAGGGTGATTCATTTCGGCTGTCGTAGAGCCTAGTGCGTCACTGCTAGGGACACCTCTATGATAAAGCAAACAGTCTTAGACTTTGATAACTGTTAGAAGTGTAGATCAAAAGTGGATGACTGTCTTAGGCCCAGTCATACCTTTAACCTTTTTCTGTTTACCTGTTACCAGATGGAGTTCCTTGAGTCTAGCAATAAAAGCACGCTTTCACTCCATTTTGTGGTTCTGCTCTGCTTTCTTTCCAGTTTGCAGATCTCCTTATTGATCTACAGAGATAAGAAATGAGCACAGTTTTCCAATTACAGATATATCAGTGTTAAATAAAGAAATGTTGCAATTGGCTTGGTTTAATTTGCCCTCTGTATCTTCAGTGTTGATGCAAACCCTTTTGACCACGATGATGAAGTCTTTTCCAAAATCACCCCATTATGAAAGTTGTTTCCCTGCTTTCTAATAATATTTTATGTTCTCCTTTCTTTAAATACTATATTTTTATAGTTCTATATTTTATTTATATGCATATGTTTGTCTGTGCTGTTCACTTCTCAAGTGACCAGTTCCGAAGGCTTTCGCTCTTTGTTTTTTATGCTCCCCATTAAGAAGACATATCCAAGAATGATATTATGCTCAAAAGCATGCCTCATTTATGGGGATTCCTTGAGTTTTAAGACATAGCCTATTTTGAAGATAGCATATTAACTTTGTAGTACTCACATTTCTTGCTAAAACAATTTCTGATATAAGTCTGAATCTTTGGAAGTTTAAACATTAGGTAATCAGAATTGGCATTATGACTCTTGTACTTTTCAAAAAGGTATCAAACTAGTTTAGGTCTATTTTTATAAACCAATTTTATTTGATATTAGTTATATTGCCTTCCTTTAATTCTATGTTAATTAAATCTCATATTAGCCATTTTATTGTTTGCCTTAGGTTAATTTTAAACTGACAAAAGGACATTTATCAGGGTCATCCTATTTTCAATTCCAAATGTTTCTGTACCTTGAATTTTTCCAGATCTCTGGTGATTTTTCTGTGCCACAAGAGTCCCTGTTATCCATTACATTCCAGAAGAAAGTTCACACAACTCTTTTGAAACTCTTGAATGTAAACACTGGGATTTTGGGGATCTCCTTCTTCATCCTCTCTATTATTTGAATGTGAAGTATTTCATTCCATCACCCAGTGATCTGAAAACAACTTCTATCTTTTCCCCAACTACAGGGTAGAAATACATTGATTCATAAATATTAGTATTTTTAAAATTTATTTATTTATTTATTTTAAATGGGTTTCCATTCTTCTTTCTCCTTTTGTCCATTGTATACTCTTTTAAAAGGTTATATCCACTTATTTTAAAATTCTAGTCATGCAACTCTTCCCACCAGGTTTCAGTAATACCAACTAGGTCAAATTTATGCTCATAAATGAGCAATTCCAATTCCCTGTGTTTATTATCCAGGCTCCAAGCAGTGGTGTACAGGCAATTAAATAATTTCTTCTCCTCATGTCCTTCGGTGTCTTGATTAATTTGGTTCTCAACATTCTGATTTTGTTCTAAGTGAGTACATGTTTGTTCCTGCTTTTCACCTTCTTTTTTTTTTTTTTTTAATTTTTACATTTTTTTAAATTCATATTTTAACACCTGCCTGCCTGCAATTATTTAGAATTATTTATTTGTACTAATTTGATTTTAATCAGAATAAACTAATTGGCTAAAACTAAAACTTCACACAAGGATATAGAGGCTTCAATTAAACTCTCATCTGAAAAGATTTTAATTCCCGGGATAATTTCTGGTCAGAGCGCAAGTCTAGAGTAGCCACTGGCTAGGACATATATTCAGTTTTGAATACAATTTCCCATGAGAGTATTCTAATCTCCAGGATTTTTTTTTTTTTTTTTTAAATAATCAACTTTGAGTCTTTCTTACTATGGGTTTTCCAGTGGACATATTTGCTTGCTTATGTGTTTAACTGTGGACATGCAAATTAAATAATAATTTAAAGTAGAGTTTTACATTTTATATGGTATAAGGAAAATATTTGAGCCAATAAAATTTTGTCATGTTTTCTTGGCACAACTCACACTTTTGTCCTCATTTAAATATACACCCCCACACATACACAAAAATATGAAACTTTCGGCCAAATATGGCATAGAGAAATGTTTTAAAATGAGTATTGTTTTGTATGGGCAAATAATTTTGCACTCTGGTCTTTTCTATCTGGCTTGCTGATATAGAAGGTTTTTTCTAATTTCTGAAAGAGAATTCATGCAAAGTTTAAGAGCTCTCATTTAACAGATTTGCTCAACCAAAATATTGTAAATTTAGGAGGATCATACTTACAGTTTTTCACTTCCAGAAACTTCTCTTTTATGTGTTTTGCCTTTACAAGACAGGAAGAATTTCTGAGAAAATTAGATAGGTAGTCTTCCACTGTAGCCTTGTTTTCAGAGCTCTAAAATCTCTTATATATATTGTGTGATGTTTCAGAAGCATTGTCATTAAAGAGTAACAACTAAAAGAACTTTGCATGCTAATTTCAGAGTTTTCCACAAGTTTTTATTCATGTCTCTAGTGTCTTGGTCTGGGATGACTTCAGGCTGTCCTACTCTTTGCATTTCAGAATATTGTTTCTACTTCCCATAATAAAAAAACATCTCACAAACTTTGGCTAGCTCGTTCAGATGGACACCTGATTTTACTAGGATTTGAGTGGAATCATTATCCAAATCTGTACATTTTAATTATATATTTCCAGTTTATTGCTCAACTGCCTTTAGTCTGTTTTCCTTGTTTTCCATACTGAAGATCTGTTGAGTCAGAAATGACCAGATATGAGGTATTCTTGCTAGTCCTTTTCTTTCAGACAGTATGTGTGCTCGCCACGCAGTCTCTAGTCATAGGGAATGGTGATTCAATGTGTTGTTTACACTGGCTCTTAGCTGCCAAGCTCCCACTCCTATGCTTCTCTCACTCTCTGTTTTTATAATGGATTTTCCTTCCTAGAATCAAACAGCATAGTCCTTGTTTGCCCAAGAATTTTTACACTCCATGGTTCTTCATAAAATCAAAGAGATCTGGTGTTTATTCTTCCAGAGTAAAAACTTGGTTTTGAATATACTTCAAATACAAAAGCTCTTTATGATTTTAAGAAGAAAATTAATAAATGGCTTTAGTGTTCCAATTCAGACCTAATATTTCACCACAAGGTAACACGGTATTGTACATAACACTGAACTGAAAAAAAAAAAAAAAATATCGTAATCCTTTGCAAAATCTTCTGTTGATTCCTCATAAATTTCCTTCACTAGTGGTTAATTCAGAAACACTCAATCTTTGGCTCTACCTCTTTATAAAGAGTAGAGAATTAATAATTGATTGATAGCATCAGAAGTGAAATTAGGAGCTAGCATTCTGAATAAACACCATCTCCACCCACCACCCCCCATTTCAAATCGTGGCAACACCCCATAAACAAATCCTGAGCCAGGAAGGAATCATCACCAATGTAGTTTTACTAAAGCAGAATGTCCCCTAAATTAATATTGGTTTGTAAACTGCATTTTCTGCAGGAAAAAAAATAAAAATTGCAGTTGAAAAGAAGCTGGTTAAAGAAACATACACTACTGCAAAGGAGATGCTGCTATCGTTAATAACATGTGGCGGTTTGGTGAGGTAGGGAGAAAGAGAAAAGCTGTTTCTCATGTGCTGAAAACATTCAAAGCCTTGTGTATGTTTGGTATCATCCAAATGTAATTTGAGAAGCTCACTTCTAATCTAGTTTGGGCTCTGATGATAACAGCTTCAATTTATACAATCAGAGCCATTGCTGAGTGACTTTGCCTTCCCCTACATCAAAGGTAATTATTATTTTTATAGTTCAATTAGCAAACATTACATTTCTGTTTTCCTTGCAAAGATGGCGCCACCTAATTTAAGAATAACATACTTATCCCTGATGCCCTCTCAGGGACATGATGTTATTATAATAGACTCTTCTGGACCTATTGATTCCTGGGAGCAAGTTTCGTTCCAATTTGCACCTTTCAACCCTTTTCTTTAAACTTACACTAATAGGGCAATTTGCCAGTTGTAGATCATAGCTTGCATTTTTTAAAGAGAAATCTATACAGCATTTTGCACCAGAACAGTGCTTTTAATACCTTTTTATCTTACTGACCAGAAAGGGCAAAGATGTGTCTATTTCTTTGTATACAGATCCAAGCAAGTAATGGTTTTCCTGTACTGTAATAATTATTTTCCTGAGATTTCAAAAAGTGTTCATGTCCTGTCCTCAGATGAAACCAATAGTTTTCCCCCTCCCCCAAAAAACAGGCAGTCAAAAGCAGGAAAAGAAGGGCTATTGCATTAGGTCAGCTCTAAGGACATTTTTCCAGCACCTGTAAGACTGAGATCAGAACATCTGATTTATTTACAGAGTTTTGACATTGGGTCATCCACCTCTCAAGTGAGCTCTCTAATCACTCATGCAGGTGAATGTCTATCAGTCACTCAGTCCACTATGTGATGATATAGTTTCCTAAAATGAAATAGTCCAAGTTTATGTCATGTATTCTTAGGCCTTAATACAAGGTATCTTAGTTGCCCCATCTTCCCAGGAGAGTTAGGAGAAAAGCCGCTGAAACGGTCAATCAAATTTTGAATGGGCCGAAGTCCATATTTTCGGGAGAAAAAAATACCTCTCTGCTCTGACTAGTCTAACTGGACTGAATCTATGACAATAACCCTTACAGATAAGAATAAGAGAACTAGCATAATTACCTTGGTTGTTAGAGCATTCATCTGGAGCATTAATATTTTTTCTCCTTGATCTGATTTAAACAGGATCAGGTTTTTAGCTTGATCTTTCATAACATAATACTATAACTATTTTATTATGTTGTGGGATCTTTTCTAGAGTTTGATCTTTGCCCGTAAATTCCACTGAGGACCTAAGATGTTTGTTGTAATACAAGTTTAGTTGAAACAAATACATCTCTGTGGGAAATGTATTACTCTGACAAAACATTTCCTCATTAAAAAATCTGTTTTCAACTGGGAACATTGAGGGGAGACAACACCAAAACTCAAAAGTCCTAAGTAGGTTCCTAGGAGGCTATTCTCTGTTCTGCAGGTGTTGATCGTAATTTATAGCTGCCCTAGGTACTCTGTATTGTACTTTGCATTTTTCAGACTCCTGAGATGGTAGAGAATCCTAAGGAATGATGGAAGAGTATTCCTTCATATTTTTCCTAACACTAGTTCAGTCAAATCCTGTCTCACTCTTTCCTTTGTCATGACACTAGCAAGGTATCCTGGAATTATCTGAAAGACCCCCATATTCTTGCTTCTGCTTTAACCTTTAGGCTCTAACTAAACGTTTTTAAATAAGTCTTTGTCACGTTCCACTAGAGCATGTTTGCATTGATTACGCACAATTATATCCTTGCATCATGGCTATTCACCTGTGCACACTAGCCCCTACCAGAGTGATTTATTACCAGCTAAATCGTTCCTAGCAGAAACCTGTTTATCACTGTCACATGTGAAAGTAGCAGATATGACTATCTGTATGATCAGCCTCTGTGTGTGTGTGTGTTGCGCGTGTGCACGTGTGTGTGCATGTGAAAATGTGTGACCTGGGGGTAGATGGAGGCAAGCAGACTCATAGGCGTTTCTGATTAACTCTGTCAAGTCCATTCCTAATCCTCTACCACCCATCACTGCTTTCCAGTTTCATGCCATTTCTAGCACAAAAAATTGGTGATTATAGAAAACTCTGTTGAACCTGGTGTGACTTTATTGATCCCTTTCAACCTCCATCCATATAATGTCATTGAAGAGCCTCTTAAGGAAACCAGACAATTAGTCAGAACCCCAGTTAATTAAAGATCCACAATGACATTAGAAACCTTCAGAAATGATGTAAGGGCACTAGAAGATAGAGACATTTTGACTTTCAGGAAATATGCTTGCTCTAGGTTCTTCTAGTACTTCTCTCAGATTTTAACAGGATTGGACAACTCAGGGGATTGTCTAACTCCCTACAGAAAATGGTTCTTTACTGTTACGTGTCTCTTATTGGTCTTTCATTAGCAAACAAGGGTGCAAAATGACAGTGATTATTTGCTTCATATCAAATTTTAAATAAAGATACGTCATAAAGTATTAAAGGAGTAGGAGTTGCTACTTTAATATTTTACAGGCCAGATCTTCCACTGAAGTATCTTAAAGAGGCCAGCTAAATGACAACATACTACAGAGGACAGGAGCCTGGATGTGCTGTTCCTTACCTTCACTTTCTTTTGCTTCACAGAACACCATCTCTCCACTTAAAATCTCGTTCTTAGTAGTACCTAGTTGTTTTATTTTCTGATGCAATAGCTGTCAGCAATCCTTCGCTGAGTGGGTAGTATCAGACCAGTGAGAGGGCACAACACCAAAACACACATCGCACAACTGGCACTACCTGGTACCCTGGTTGGAGGTCCCAGCTGAGTGGTGGAAGGTCTGCAGCCTTGCTTTCAGAAATGATCCCTGAGAACGGTTTTGATATATGATGATGGAGTGTGTATGTATGTGATAAAGGGAGGCTTCAACGTAGGGACTGAAGATCCTGCTTTGCCCCGTGGCTAAAACCATACAGACTTGCCTTTGATGTGAAATGGCAGCAATGAACACGGTCTGGATTTAGACTTTCCTGTGAACAGGCTGGGTGTATTTGATCTGGATCTACTCGATAAATGCGTCCCCAAAGTGCACTTTGCAATGGCTTAAAGTAAATAAATACATTTAATTTGTCGATGCATGAAGCCGAGGCAATTTGGCCCAGTGGCCTAGAATCACTGTCCTCTGCAGTCAGAGTGAAATACAGAGGATTACTCATTCCAAATCTGAAATTAATACATCACATCCATTTTGATACAGAAATTAATTTACTTTTAACTGGTTTTAATGCACAGATTGCCAAACTGTGCTGCCAAATTCTTATCACTCCAGAGCTGATTTTTTTTTTTTTTTTTTTTTTAAATACTAGCACTGAATTTTATGGGATTTGGCAAAATCATCCACCATCCAAGTGTCAAAACTTCTGAGGAAAGTCATTATTTCATAGCTAGTGTGATATGATTCCAGATAGTTTTAAAAGCCAGCTTATGATTTTTTTTTTTTCCAAAGTTACTTGTTCAAAGGTCTAGACAACCACCAAATATTGGGCAATTGAGAATTTTTATTTTCTTCTGAATGCTCTTTAACTCTCATGTTTTGTAAACTGACCCTTTTCTGATGTTCCATGTGTCTTGAAACTTCATTTCTGGAAATACTTTAAAAATAAACTTCTCTGCCCAATGGGCAGAAAAAAATTTCCCAAGGTTGCTGTCTAGTTGATACTGGAAAAAAATGTATAAGAAAATATCCAAAAGGAGATTCTGCATGGCTACAGTTAAATATCATGGAATCATATAGGTTGGAAAAAAACCCTGAAAATCATCTAGTCCAACTATTAACCTAACACTGACCATTCTCAACTGCACCATATCCCTCAGCACTATGTCAACCCAAATATCTATGTTGGACAGAGAGGATCTTTTCCTGCAAGCCTTCAAAGACACATAAACCACCTGAAAGTCAGGCACTAATTAGGTACCTAACTTATGTAGAGTAGGTTCCATTATAGATGACTACTGACAAATAACTTTATTTCAGTTTCAGAAAAAGGAATTGTTACAACTTTAATCTTTTTTCTCTAAATGACTTATTTGGAAATTTCTTTGTTCTTGACGTGAAGGAGATCAGACTGGCTGTTCTTTTGGCTGGATTTGCAATGGCCATGTCTGTACTTAAGAATATTTATTGGCTAAGGAAGATGATTTATTTTGTAATTCTGTAATAATTTATTTTTCTACATTGGCTAGTTTCTGCTATGGAAGTAAAGAGGTACTGCATTAGCAGCTAATAAACTTTATTTTTAATATTTAGAAGGAAACAAAGGTGGAAACAGGCATCTTCCACACCGCAGAGAACAATACATATATAAATTAAAAAAACAACTGAAAAAAAATCTTCTTTAAAAGATTTTTTTTTAAAAAAAAAAAAGTGTCTAATTGAATTGGCCAATCTAATTTAATTTGTTAGAAAATAAAATATTTATTTGTAATATTCCAATCCAGATTAAAAGACCTAAAATTAGGTTTCTGCATTACAGATGTCTAGACATCTTATATAACTATACTAGTTATATAGATCCCATTAGAGACTCTGACATTGAGTCCAGTCCTGAAGACACATTATAGCCTACACAGCTATGGAGACATCTCACAGAAACTTCCTCCAGTGGTCTGGCGGGACAGCAAGCTCACTCAGCATTCAGTTAGCTGTGTAAACTACATAGTTCATATACAAGCATCTAGTGTCATAACTCCAGACTGTCTGCAACATCAGTGTTAGATGATATAATACAAGGTCTCTTGAAGACCATTTTTTTCCTGGAGTATCAGTGGGGCATCTAAAACGTCACTAGTCATTTACAGTGTTTGAACTGTACCTTCATGACTAAATGTCCAGTGACCACACTGAGAGCTTGAAGACTACTCTAACAAATCTTACAGCTATTTGAATCTGGTACCAAATCCCACATTCTGGCATGCTCAGGTTTTCTCATTGTCTTTGAAGCTATTATGTGTTGGGCTGAAAACTGCACTTAACTTGACCTTATCTTTCAAGAAGCATTCAATGTTTCCAGCCAGGGCTGTAGCCCAAATTGTCATCTTCATGGAAATTATTGACATGTAGATAGTAACTCCATGAGAGATTAAACTGTGTTTTCTGGGATAACTCTTTGCAATGCATATCTTATTTTCTGGTTCTATTACATTCTTGGATCATGGGAACAACATGAGAGGATAAATACTAAATAATAATAAATAATAATAATATTGCCTTAAAATTTGCAATAATTTCCTGGCAGAGAAGATACTGAACATATTTACTCAGAGAAAGTAGATATCCTTCTGGGAGTGAAAGGACGATTTTTTCTTCTAATTTTTGGTATTTTCTTTAATTTTGTCTTTGTTTTGTCTTGTAGTAAAGGTATATATGTAAGTTCCCTCCTATAGCAGAGGAATGGCAGTCAGTCAGATGCATAAAGGTTTCAACAGTTAAATGATTAAATTAAAGTTCTCTAATTTAAAATGTTATTATCTAGACTCAAGACAGAGAGAGAATGGGCTCTGTTGATGCAGTGTGGATGTAGAGTTTTATAGCATCAGCGTATAGAGGGAGTGATATAAGGAGGCCATTACTTACTCTGGGAAGGACAATCTTTTGCCAGTAATAGCTGTTACTCAGGAAACAGACACCACCTGCCTTGAATCCATGATAAAAAATTTGTTGGACTCCAGCACTTAGAGGTAGTGGGCTGTAAAATGTCAGTAAATCAAATTATTAACATTCTATTATTAACTAGGGATATTTAGGAATTTGCAGCTGTCTGAAGATGACAAGGTATCTACAAAATTTAAGGAAGAGTTAAGGATTAAATAATAAAAGATTAACTTAAAATAGAATAAACTCGAGATGACATTTGCCAGCAGGAATTTGGAGTGGAAGGAGAATTTCCTATCTGATTCCCTTATCCACAATTTATGAGACAACCTACCAAAAATTTGTAAAAAACACTGTGAAGGAAAAAAAAAAAAAACAACAACAAAACAAAAAACCACAACCAACTGTTAACAACCAAGGTGAATGCAATTTAGAGATTCTACTATATTTGTGCAGGGTTGTTCTACTTTCTAATTATCTATAGAGAAACATTTTCATTATTTGAACAGAGCTGATTATTGACCTGCTCCAAAGTCAATCAAAAGTCAACAGAAAGATAGAGCGACATTTTTCTGTGTCCAGCAAGACTAGAGAAACTTATCTCTTTGCATATGTTAATTTTACTACCTGAGCATTCTTCATGTGTTGATTGATTTACCTAGCTCCCTCTGGGTAGAACGCTAAAGGACACATTAACTTGTCCAAAATATGACAAAAATATCATTGGCATAGCCAAACATTAAACCAAGGTATTCAAAATCCTAGCCTTGATGCTTTTTTTCTTTATTCTAAATATATCCTTCTATCATCCAACCAAAGATTAGATTTTACATTTCATGGCTAAAGGAAACATGTCTGTGTTGTAGTTGCAGAGCATATCCAGTCATTGCACTGCCCCTGACAAACAGCAATTCCTTAATCCCTTGAAACCTGATTACTTATGAGTATCTGTACATATTCTGAATCTTAGGTACATATGGATACAGCTTCACAGTAGGTTCTCAAAGTAATTTACAGCGATTAAATAATTAATGTTTTTCAGCAGTATGATATCAATATACAGCCAGTGAAAGAGAAACATACAGAAATGATTTGTCTAATACAATACAGAAAATCTTTGAAAAGATAAGAAATAAAATAGAAATCTGTCAAGTTTTCTTCTTTATTGCTAAGGCAGAGAGTAGCCATAGTCCAGGGGATTTACACAGGAGAAGACACAGAGGGAATGAAGAATTTGAAAATAGATAAATTGTTATGTATTTCAGAAAGTAAGTAAATATATACATGGGCAACAGAGATCAAGCTTGCTAAGGATTGCTTAATACTGATCCCTGCTTCACATTTAGAGTTTGGGGATATACAAGAGTTAAAAAGCAAGACAAAAAGTTGTCAGAATAAAAGCCCAAACCAAACTCATACTCATATAAATGAATATGATTTGGAGAACCAATAGAATTGTATTCTTCTAAAGAAAACAAAATCTAGTTCTCTATTAGTGAAAAAAATATAGGTTGCTCCACTTCAGTTCTTTGGCATCTCTATGGCATCTCTAATTTCAGCTAGAGCTATGCAGTTTAAAAGAAACCATGCTTATCTATTTCTTTATTTGTAAATTAAAATAACCAACATGAGAAATAATGAGAGATATTTCCCTGAATAATGTCCCACTAACAACTGATGTGACATCCCTGGAGTTGACATGGTAATACAAAGCCATGGATCATGACCAGTAGGCTAAATAATTCCACAGATGGGTGTTCCAGACATGACTGGACTCTTCATGACTATTTGTTTTAGGGTTCCTAGAAATAACATTCCAGGGAATGTACCTCTAATTTGTTCTACTTTATCCACAAGTAACCTATCTCTTTGTTCCTTTCTCTTTTTCCCTCCCTCTCTTTTAATCTTTCTGAAAGTTCTGTACTTCCCACATGTAAAATGACTCTGAATTATAATCAGGGTACAGTAAAATTCACTGGCCTACAATCTGCAGATACGATAGGATAGTTTTTTCATTTAGTTCCATGGAGAACAAGATAGATGTTTAACTTTGTTTCTGACTCCTCTTTTTTTTTTTTTTTTTTTTTTTTTTTTTTTTTTTTTTTTTTTTTTTTTTTT
>NW_020799142.1:28835504-28893696 GCF_003259725.1 Athene cunicularia
CCTGCCTGCCTTCCTTCCTTCCTTCCTTCCTTCCTTCCTTCCTTCCTTCCTTCCTTCCTTCCTTCCTTCCTTCCTTCCTTCCTTCCTTCCTTCCTTCCTTCCTTCCTTCCTTCCTTCCTTCCTTCCTTCCTTCCTTCCTTCCTTCCTTCCTTCCTTCCTTCCTTCCTTCCTTCCTTCCTTCCTTCCTTCCTTCCTTCCTTCCTTCCTTCCTTCCTTCCTTCCTTCCTTCCTTCCTTCCTTCCTTCCTTCCTTCCTTCCTTCCTTCCTTCCTTCCTTCCTTCCTTCCTTCCTTCCTTCCTTCCTTCCTTCCTTCCTTCCTTCCTTCCTTCCTTCCTTCCTTCCTTCCTTCCTTCCTTCCTTCCTTCCTTCCTTCCTTCCTTCCTTCCTTCCTTCCTTCCTTCCTTCCTTCCTTCCTTCCTTCCTTCCTTCCTTCCTTCCTTCCTTCCTTCCTTCCTTCCTTCCTTCCTTCCTTCCTTCCTTCCTTCCTTCCTTCCTTCCTTCCTTCCTTCCTTCCTTCCTTCCTTCCTTCCTTCCTTCCTTCCTTCCTTCCTTCCTTCCTTCCTTCCTTCCTTCCTTCCTTCCTTCCTTCCTTCCTTCCTTCCTTCCTTCCTTCCTTCCTTCCTTCCTTCCTTCCTTCCTTCCTTCCTTCCTTCCTTCCTTCCTTCCTTCCTTCCTTCCTTCCTTCCTTCCTTCCTTCCTTCCTTCCTTCCTTCCTTCCTTCCTTCCTTCCTTCCTTCCTTCCTTCCTTCCTTCCTTCCTTCCTTCCTTCCTTCCTTCCTTCCTTCCTTCCTTCCTTCCTTCCTTCCTTCCTTCCTTCCTTCCTTCCTTCCTTCCTTCCTTCCTTCCTTCCTTCCTTCCTTCCTTCCTTCCTTCCTTCCTTCCTTCCTTCCTTCCTTCCTTCCTTCCTTCCTTCCTTCCTTCCTTCCTTCCTTCCTTCCTTCCTTCCTTCCTTCCTTCCCTCTTATTCCCCAGCCTTCAATGTGTTGGATGCAAACAGTAAGTATATAATCAACTCTAGAAATTCCATTAATTTAAAATAATTTCAGATTGTTTCCTGTATTGAAAGAAGTTGACATTATATTTGTTTAGTATAGATTGCACAGTCAAATCAGTAGTACAAGTCTGAGAATATCTACTAAGAAAACTAAGGAAATAATACAGAAATTTCATGCTTTTAAGTCATTCACATCCCATCTGAAGAGCTAGCGCTCTGTAGATATAACAGCCAGCCAGCCAGCCAGAAATGTCACAGCAGTTGATGTGTTCCTTTAACATCCTAATGATTTCCTGGCCCACCTTACTTCTCTGAAATATAACGTTTTACATAAAGAACTGGAAAGTATCCTTTGTAATGTTTTATTATAACTCTGAGTAAATCTTTGAAGCGCTATAAGTTTTTGACAGCAAAAGCAGACCTCTAGCAAGATGTTTTCTGAACTAACTTTTTAGAGCGTGGGCTGAAAATTTTGCTAAACTGCTTCCTCTTACATATTTATTCAATAAGGGCAGGAAAGTAAGGTCACTCCAGTTCCAAAGCCTCATGCCTGTCAAATCAAAAAGATAATATTTTTCAGTAGTGTCTCCAACTGAGTAACTACCCAACAGAGTAGTCTCCAGCTGAGGACAGCATACTTTTGGGTGGGTTTTTTGTCCACTTATGTAGTAGTTACTGAGTTGAATACAAAAGCAATTTCCTGAATCTTACTGAAGCTGTTGAAGCAGATCCTGATTTGAATTCTCAAGCTTTAATAAATTTTTAATAAATAATTTCAGGGGAAGTTCAAACAGAAAAGATTAAAAAGAGAATACCCCTAATGATGGAAAGAACTCAAACAATAACATAGAGTAAAAACAGTGGAATAATGTACTAACCTGATAAGATACTGTTTGAATAAGAGCTTGAATACTGAGTTTATATGAATTCTTCTCAGGTCTTCTCTCTTCCTTAAGTTTAGTGGGAGCTTACCTGGCAAAGTTTTGACGTAGAAAGAGATTCTGTGGCCTCTGTTTGTCCTTATAAATGTTTATCATTCAAAGGCCTGTCCTTTCTTCTCATTTCCCTTTGTTTGTTTAAGAGGTTTTCATTGGATTTCTTGCATTTCATGTCGCTTGGGTTTACAAAATATTGGCAAAGCTTTATAATAAGTAGCAAATCATTATTACGTGCTCTGGTGTTGATTGTAATACAATTAATCATCATAAATTTGCTTTGGTATATTCAAGTGGATGAAATCGCTAATTTCAAAGACAGCTTAATTCAGAAAACCATCCAATTCATTATTATATTCTCACCTTTAAGAGCACAGAAAATATATTTTGCACAAGCAACGTTGAGTAGAAATTATTAACTACATGATGGATGGGGCAGAATAATTAACCAGTCTATCATTCAGTTTCATATTGTTGATAATTTATTTACTGCTAAAGACCATTTAAGTTGCTTATGCTAGAGCTATACTGACCTTTTTAAAAAAAGGGGAGAGGTATGATTGGCATCGCAATCAGATTGGTTTTAATGGCCTACTACAAGGCCTTATTTTTGTATTTATTTGTTTTTTGCTGAAGCCTCATGAGAAGTCTAGTGTGGAATAAAAAGCAATGTCTCACAAACGGCTCTGTGCCACCTTCAGAGAGGAAAAGTATGGCTGCTGCTACTTTATATGTAAGGGGATTTGTTAGAGTTAGAGGGTTGTGGGATATATTACATTATGCAATCTGCCAAGATTCTGTCCAGCAGTAACTCTAGAAAGGACTCTATGACTTCAGTTATTCTGATTAGGCTTTTAACTTTAGATTACAGATGAATCAGCTTAATTTCTCCATGGTGTTATTAAAAAATAGTGCAGAAAGTTATTTTATGTAGCTAAAATATTTTTTTTCCCAGAATATCTCATGTTATTTGCACATCAACAAAGCTGAAGGTAGGACTTGAAAGGAATCCTGGCTGTGTTTCTGGAAGGCCTATCCCAGAGACGGGGACCCCAGTTTGGTTCCTTTGAAAAATTAATATTCATGAAAACTCACTGCTTCTAAATTCTTAATAATTGTATGGTCTTGAGACTTCAAAGATTTTTTTTCTTTTAAGAGAAAGAATTATGTTTCAACTCAAGTGAAACCAAAATCCTAGCCAAACCTGAGTCCCATTTGTTTGTTTGCCCCTTTTTTTATCTTTGGTTTGTTGGTTTGTTGATGGGGGGATTTTGAAGGTGTTTATAATGGAGTGGCTTTTGTGGTAATTTATTTTTTATATAGTTTCCACCACTTATGTCCTTTCTCTTCCCCATGTATAGTATAACATTATCAATAATTCTCTACTTATACAAGTGTTTTAAGATAAATACAGGTTTTCAGATATAGCAAGAACAATAATGATCTTTGTCTGTTCACTTGGCTAATAGGTGTGTAGTTAATTGGAAAAAAAAAAAAAAAAAACAAAACAACCCCACAACAACAAAACCACCTAAAAATAAGAACTGAAGAGGTTACTGTCTAAAAACATTTGCAGAGAGAGGCTTGAGGCAGGGAGTTGAGAAAGACACCATCAGTAATGACACTTTTCTTAGAAAAACAAAAGAAAACAAACCAACCAATTAATCAGTCAAGATGTGCCTCTGTGGAAAATGCAAAACCCAGGATTATTTCCCAAGGTTAGTCTCTTTCATACTAATAGTTTATCCCTTTATGACAAGTAGATATGAAGTTGAGTCCTCACCCTTTGTGGATCCTTTTGACAGGTAGTGAGTTATGTACATTAGTCTAAATATTCACATAAGAACATGGGAATCCCCATACAGGATCAGGATTTGGGGCAATAGTTGCAACACATGCTTTGCAGACTGAGGACCTATCTGCCTGTATTTAAACAGATTCTGCAGAGCTAAATATTCCCATCTGAATCAAAGAAAAGCAGAGGAAAGCCATAATAATCTAGAAATATTGGAAGGATGGAAAAAAATTGAAAAAAAAAAAAATCTTGCCCTTGGACTTTGATTAAATCCAGGGTGATGGTAATGTTAGCATTTATGATGGTAACATGTATTAGTTTTGCTAAGAACATTTTTTATTCCCACCAATACTACCTAGAGAAGGGTAGCATTGTTTTCAGATTTGGTGTATTTTCATGACAATTTTGCAGTTCTGGTTTACAATACTGATTAAAAAAAAAAACAACCAAAACCCAACCTGAAATTAAGCAAATGGCAAACAGAAGTAAAATATCAGGATGTACATTATGTCTAGAGATGATGGTTTGTGTAATCAGATCTATAAGAGAGAAAGTGCAGGTTTCTATATGGAGTGGAAAATTCGATATTTCATTGTATGTTTTACCCTAAACTGATTGAGTTTTATTTCTATGTGTAAATAGATACAGGTGAATCTGAAATTTAATGTAACTTACATTGAAAGATCAAGTTTATTTTTATATTTTAGCATTACTGAATTGAAATAGTTTATTTTGACTTGTCTGTTTTCTGCCATCTAATCCTGATTCTCCTTTGCTTTGGTATGAATATAGATAGGTTTAAACCCTTGCAGCATCTAACTAGATGTAGAAGTTGAATGCCTTACGAGTATTCTTTTTTACCTGAATGCTGTTGAGGGCACAGTATGCACACCATGAACAGGATTAATACTGCATAACTTTCACCATCTAAAAGTTATAGATCATAAACTAGTAATTTGTTTCACCTTTCATCAGTAGGACCCTCAGGAAGATTACTCATTACTTCCTAAAATATTTACCCAAAACAGGTGGACGAATGGTCTCTGGAATGCACACCCTCCTCCCTTTACATTGCCTTGAAGTGCCCATGTATACTGCAGAGTTAACCGAAACATATCTCACCCTGGCGGTGCAGCCAGGAAAGAAATGTCAGAGTTAGGAAAATGTCGAATCCCAAGTCATACTGATATTTTACAGGAGAACTAGGAACTAAAGTCAGATAATATCATACTCAATGTCTAAAGATCTGGTACCCAACCTTACTATTTTCTAGCAAGATTGATTTCTCAATCTGCCCCCAGAAGTCCAGGAGACAGTAAGGAAAAACTGCTTAGATAAACAACAGGCTGATTCCCAAGTTTGAAATTAGAAACTTACTTTTAGGCTCATCTGCCACTAACTAATGTAGCTCTCATTCATGGAAACATGTCCATCTTTCCATGATTAATCTGAGAGGCTCAAGTATTCTTAGAAACGCACACAAACCATTTCCATTTTTGCAAGAAGGGGGCTGCGTCTGGGAGATTCGTTAAGATTCAAGAAGCTTCCACTAGGTTATTGATTATCATAAGAAAAGTTATTAGCATTATTGAATCCTCTTTGTTATGACAGTAATCAGCAGCTCCTTCCTGGATTACTGGGAGCATTTTTGAAAGGTTTATGGTTTACTCCTGATGTAGATAAATGTTTTTAGAATCCATGGTTTTGCCTTTCATGAATAAAAAGGTGATTGAACAAAGACTGCATTCATCATTCTGTTTATCGCCCTGAAACAACAAGTGTAATTTATAAACCAATAATACTTTTTTGTAGTGTTATACACATGTTCTAAAAGAATGGATCAAATTAATGCAGGCCCAGAAAACAACACCACCAGACTAATACATCTAAACCCTTAAGGGATTTGAAAGAATCCAACTAGCACGGTGACTTTGATAAGTGATTTGGTTTTTTTCTTTTGTTTTCCTTTTTTTTTTTTTTTTTCTCCATATTTTAAAAATAAAATGATGGACCTCTTCTAATATTATAGCAATTCTCTTAACATTAACATAGACAATGAATGCTTATCCCTAAGTAATATTATCAATAGTAAATCTAGGGAGTGTCAACATATTAGAGAGTCACTCTAATAGCATATACAGTTGTGTAACTCTTCTGGATGTGAAGAAATATCTGGAATCAAACTTCATCCATTGTCTGCAGTACTCTGAGAGGCATCACTATGTACATCCTACTGCTCTGGAAAGAGAGACTCTGTTTTCCACTTAGCATCCTGAAAAATTCCCAAACTAGAAATGGCACTTGCATCCTGCATTTTACCAGAAGAGACCGTTAGGTCACCAACGCAGGGTTCCCAGTTTATTTCGCATCTCTTCCACATTGGACTTGAGTCCTCACGCAACGAACTCTTAACTAACACATAACACTCACTGAAGGCAATCAAAGCTCTGAAGATAAGAAACTTGAGAGTCATGTCAAAACAGGTAGGTCTGTGAGAACAGCCCAGGGTCACATCTATTCCTTATCTCGGAGCTTATGGTTCAGGGCATTTCTCCTGGTATAGAAGAATTTAACTGCCTGTGTAAGAATCAAATTGCTTGGCTTTTAAAGACTAACCATCCCATTGCATGCAATTCACTATTTAATTATTCTCCCTTCTGAGAAATTAGTTTCTTTTTCAGTGCTGAATTTTGTTAATTTCTGTGTCAAGCTGACTTTTGTCATGCTTTGGTTAGTAAGAATGAAAGGCCCCTGAGTAACTTACACTTCTCCTTGTGTGAGTGATTTAGATAAAGGTGAAGTCCCTCTCTTTCTTCCTTTCGGCAAGATGGCTAAACTGATCTGTTTGTGCCTCAGTCTGTAAAGCTATTCCCTAGCCTTTGGATGCTGCCTCACATCTCCCTTTGTTACAGATGGTAAACTTTATATTTTATCTGCAGAATCATATGGGATGGATACATCCACCTACTTCATTCCAAATACAGAACAGAAAGATATACTGTATATTTCTGCTTTTTCTAAGTCCCTATTTATATTTTTACCATCTGCAGCTAGCAGACGTTCTTTTTTGTTCATATTATATTTTAAAATAATTTATTCTTTTGTAATCTTCATCAGTCAACAGGATTTTTCTTTGAATTCCCGTATCTGATGTCTACATCATTTAACTAGCAATCCATGTTTTTAACATATATTTCCCTACTTCCATAATTTTTATATTAAAACATAAACAAGAAAAAAAAAAACTCAGACTTTCACATCCCAACTTAAATTAGATGACTTATCATCATAAAACTCTCTTTTTTGTTTGTTTGTTTGTTTGTTTTTGGTTTTTTTCCCAGTTTCTGGGATCTGATTACTGATGGATGACGTGGAATATGCTTAAACAGTTTCAGTGGTTTTGTTTCCATTTCAGATTCGAAACTTCGGTTTATAACTATTTGAAAAAGCTTTCCTTTTTCTTGATTTCAAGGTAAAGATATCAAGGTAAAGATATCTAGAAAGATATTACAAAAAAAAATCAATGTAGAAAGATCATAAACTTTAGTACCTAGAAGACTGCTAATGTTCAGGTCAACAAATTATGTTTTATAATCTGTTATGTTAAGATTCTGTATGAAATTAATGAGAGTAAAATAATTTTTTTTCTTCTATTATAAAATAGATCTGTCTTGGGTTCATTGTTATACATTATTTCAGGCATTTAAGCAAGAAATCTACAGTAACTATGACTATTTTTTTTTTTTAATTTAGGTGCAAATTAAATACCTGAATTAGGTATCCTAAATGCCATCCTTAGATGCTTCCCTTAATGGATGTATAGCTAAAGGATGTGTTCCTTACATCCTTGTTTGTGAGGGGATTTGTCATAATAAGGAGCCTACAGGCTGGTTTTAATATTTAAGTATGTGCAACTTGATTGTCATAGCATAATTTTCCCTCATTTATGTTGCTTTAAAACCCTCCTGATAATCCTAGAAAATCTATTAATTGCAAATGCTATGTTGTATAATGAGATTACCATAAGAAGTGTTTTGAAAGAATAAGAGGCAGCAAAAAGTCTTTTAAAAATATCTCTCAGAAGGTTGTGCCAAACCTGTGCCATTAAATGTAAGTTTTCCACAATTCAAGATAATTAATACAGTTTTAACTAACATAGGACAATCTTTAATTAAACTACTTTTGCCAGGACAATATCTACCTTTTTCTATATGAATTAAAAATATAAGACATGTCCATCTACCAAAATTTTAATAAAGTTTCCCCATTGGAAGTAATGAAGTTGCTGTATACTTCTCTGATGAAAATATGTGATTTTTGGTTTTTTTTTATTCCATTTTGAAGTACCTGAGAATACAGTCATGCTTTAGATTGTATGTATAGACTGTAGCACAAATAATATCTCATCTAATGTTTGGAGTTTTTGATATTTTTGAGGCCAGAGATTCATCCTGTCATATGGGGAATGATTCACCCCATTTACATTCACTTGATTAAAATTTCTGGCATGTCACTGAAATTAGTTTTCCTGGCAGCAGTTTTAGTTAATTGTAAGAAATAGACATATGTACAAGGTGATTCATTCAGTGGTAAGAGAGAGGTGTGTGGAAAGGGTTGTCCTGTGCACTTCCCTCTCTCTCACCATTGTTCATAACCAGAACTTAAACAGCTAGTTTGAACCAGCTCCTTACTTTTGGACGTCTAAAACTGTATAAGATCAATCCAATCTCCAATAATTATGGTTTTCCTAATAATATATAATACAATTCCTCTTCTCTATTGAAGCGTATATGCCTAAGAATCTTAAAGTGCACTAAATAATTACATTGTGAAACTCCTTGCTTGAGGATGCTGTGGTTATTGCAATTTTATATGTATTACAGAAATGATTAGATACGGTCATGGAAGAGAAATTCACTGAAATTTGTTAGATGCAAAGACACAAGCTCTAGGGAAAAAAGCTTTTTTTTTTTTTTTTTTTTTTTTTTTTTTTTTTTTTTTTTTTTTTTTTCCCTTCGTTTTCTGAAAATCATTGCAGCTATAAGAATATTCTGCACAGTATCACAATATATTTAATTTATTTGGAGTCTTCTGAGACTTGACTATTGTACATGTATGAGATGGGATACTAAGCTAATGGTTGCTTGGTCTCCTCCAAATATAGCTATTTGTATGTTCTAAGTTCAGGTAAGGTTAAAGTAGTACTACTAATTTTAAATTAGCTTTCCTAGGCCAGTGTTTTTTTACAGAAGTTTAATAAAAATGATTCCTGTACCCTTTATCACTGGGAACCAGAAGTGAAACTAACCTCTCTCCTTTGAACAAATGAGATAAGTGAGGTGTAAAATGTACAGTGCATAAGATTTTTTTAAAAACTGTGACAGACTCTGTTTTGGAAAATAAAAGTAGAAATGTAAATATCATTGAAAGCCTTATTCAAAATCTGTTTAGTTTTCTACATTCTCTGAAAAGAGATTTTAAAGGACGTCACAACTTTTTGTCCTTTGGGACAGCATCAAGCAAAATTAACAGAACTAGCACAACTGACAGGTGATGAATATTTGCTCAAGTATAGCTCTCAGTCAAATAAAAGAATAATCAGGCCCTGATGCAAGTATTTGGAAACAAGAATTCTGGTTTTGTTGTTTTTTTTTGTTTGGGTTTTGTTTTGTTTTTTAATGAAAGAAAAAAAAATCTTAATTTTGTTTTAATTCTGTTTGTTTTGTTTTGTTTATTTTAAGAAAAAATAGTTTATTAATTTTGTTTTAATTCCACTATAGATGTAAAATAAAACTCCTTTATTTGTTAACAAAAAAAACCCCAAAACAAAACAACAACAACAACAACAAAAACCAAAACACAAACCAAACCACAACCAAACCCAAAAAAACCCTCAAGAAACAAACCACCAAAAACCAATCAAGCAAAAATAAAGAAAAAGTGTATGATCCTGGATTATCCAGTAACCCAGGACTGAGGACAGCTACATACATGAGAGACATGAAGTTTTTAAACTGTATTCTCTTCCCATTAGTTGTCAGCAGCACAAACTGCTGTCTCTCCCGTTGAAGCTGTTCGATTACATATAAGAAGCATAGTCTTTGGCAATGTTGATGGGGTGGCTAAAGCTCTTGTCTACTGGGTGAAGGGTACAGAGTCATAGATACTCAAAACCAGGAAAATCAGGGCTTGCAGTTAGGATAAAGGCTCTTCCTTTCAGGAAGTTCATGTAGGGATTATTTCCTGACAAAACCTAGTAAAACTGAGCCACTCTGCTGTCTGCTGAGTGCACTCTGCAAGAACTTTTGACTGCAGGGAAAAGATGTTTTCTGAGGAAAAGAGCATATTTTACTATCAAAATACCTACAGAGAAGAGTAGATTTATTTTGAAATATGTTAAAAAATTTAGTACAATCATTTAACTAAATGTGAAATGTGCAAATTGCAACTGTTAGCCATTTTTACAGTACATGTAACTATAGATTACAATTCTCCATGTTTTGTAACACCAGAGGTTAATGATGCATACTCAAAACTTACACAGTGGCAGGAATTAACTGAATTCTGTTTAGTTACTCTCTGAGACATACACAGCAAATATCTAAATGAGGAACAGGCTACTCGTTTCTCTGATGTTTCTATTGTAGTAGTCCATAGCAGGGTGAAACTCTGGTGACATTTGCCTTCCATATCAACCATCCTTCCCTTCTGAATGCCCCAACCAAAATGACCTAGCCAAAATTCCAAGTCTTCAACAAGACTTCCACTGATTTTTATTTTTTTTTTCTCAGAATGTCATATTTTGAATCTTTGTTTTTTCTTCTGAACAGCGCTCTGAACACTCTGCTTCATTTAGTCACATAGCATTTTTGTCAGTAGGTGTGCAGTGCAGATAATAACTTGTTACTGCATGTTGCATATAATGGTATATTTTTAAATCCGGATAGATGTTACCATTAAATCAACCTTTTGTACAACATTTATGATCTCAATACACAGTCTTTGCAATTTTCCAAGCATACGTTCACAAATCTTTTATTCATTAATGAGTAATATATGTGAATAAGGAGATTCACTGTGGACAAAATCTGGAGTAATGTTCTTTCTGTTCTTTTGGTAAGATAGTGAAAGGTCAGTTTATTTCATATTTTTTGCTGGGCCTGCATCAGCAAATAATATTTTGACATGATATGGTTTGTCAGATCAGCAATGCACTTAAGCATAGATCTTGATGTTAAAACCACTGAAGTACATACCTACTCTAATCAGATATTTACAGCCCATTAACATTCAGGCATTTTAGGCTCACTATGAATTGTACATTCTATGCATGTACATAACTATATATATTTTTTAATCCAAAAAGATAGTAAGTTCTGTCAAAATGAGAACTTATTTTCAAGGGTTAATAGTTTTATTTCAATTTATTTGCTTTTAATTGCTATGAGTAGCTTCTACTGATATATTTAAGATTCTATCTCACTTGTCAAAGTTTACTACTTCAATAAGGTATTTGTCTTGTTTTACAGTTAGTAGTTTTGTTAATTTTCAGTTTATTGTGAACCTGATCCAATGATATTTAAATCAGTTGGTTTTGGAAAATACTTTTTCCTTCCTTGTACAACTGAAAGCAATTCCCCTTGCCTCCAAACATTTGAATTTCAAGTATTGTCAGTGATTGAATTACAGCATCTTATCTCTGTTAACCTAATTGGTGAAGAAAGGATATTTCAGCAAATTTACTAAAACTCCAGTCCTTACAACACACAAACTATAAGTTTCTCAGCTCAGATTGAAATTAGAAGCGTCTATTCTTTTTAAATTTCATGCAACCATTTCATAAGTAAATTACAGCAAGTGCAGGAAATTCTCTGAATTCTCATGCGATTAAAACACCCCGCAGAAAGCTTTCACTTGCATAAACTTTATGCTTAGAAATGCATATGTATTTTTAAATGAATAAAAGAAAAAAAGAAGCATCTTTTTTTTTTTTTCCAATGAGAGCTATTAATATTTTATGTCTTGCTGAAGAGCTGCTTCCTTTTCGCTTTCTTCTTGACACCAGAGAGGCTATTAGCTCTTTATTTTTACGTCTCCCTTTTTCTCACCCCTACCGTGCCCCACAACCCAAATAATAACAACAACAACTTCAATCTGCCTCTTCCTGGTCGGGACACCGTACTCACTATCTTTCCACTTTATTAACTTGAGCATTAGCTTTTTGAAGCGAGTAAAATTATAAATGACATGTAATCCTATGCTGGGTGGCAGAGGGCTGCTTTCTGAAGCTGTGATTGACTGAGGTGAACAGGGAAAGGGAAAAATTTGTACTGAGGGTTGCAGAGTGCCAAGCGATATGTCATGGCCTCTGGCAACAAGAGCAGCATTGTATTTATAATCAGTGCGACATGCTGAGAGGGCAAATTAAGCTGCAGGAAGCCCAGCTGTGGCAGTGACATAAGGGGCCATACTTTACTCCATATCCTTTCACAGATGTTAGCTGGTGCTGGAGCCACAGCTCCAGCAACGTATTTCGGGTCTCACAGAAAGCAGGCTCTGCTCACAGATGAGGAATCACTCCTCCTCAGCTTGTGTGGCGTGGATCCTTGTATTTCACCAAGCCGTTTAATTCTATAAATCCCAATGGCTGTCTACGCTTATGAAAACTGTTCCAAAAGAGGTTGACAGACCCCACTGTAAATTAGGCTCTCTGTTCAAGTTGGGCTGGAGTAATAAAATGAAGGCTAGTGCGAGGTCAGACCCAATAAAGCAAATGTCAAAATTATGTCAGCAGGAAAATATGGAACTGACGCATCTTTAGGACTTCAGAGATAAATATCTGCCAGTGATGCACTGCAGGGTCAGTGCCTGGATCACACAGTCTTTGAAAGAAGCAGCACAGATTTTCTGCACCATTCCCATTTTTGCAGTTGTAATTCGTGTTGGAATGAGGCTGAAGTTTGGATTCACAGTCAGTCCACTTGTGATGTTTCTGCTGTGAAGTACAGTATGAGTTTTAAACTCTTTGCTGTCAGTTACATTTTAATCTCCACTTCAAAACCTGAGAGACAGGGAAGAGTTAGTGGTACCCAGTGCTGTGCTAGTACCTGGAGAAAGGGAGGCCAGAACTCCAATAAAGCTTAAGAGAAAGAAGTGTCGAAAGCCCATGTTTACCTAAAGCTAGAAACTTGTATATCAATGGTAGCTACATGTGAAGTGACCTTAAAAATCTTTGAAAATCCCACACCTCAAAGAAACTCTTCAGCTCAACCAAAACACATTCAGTTGGTTAATTTTACATCAATGAGTAGAGATCAAAGTCCTCTTAGCTGAGATTAGAAATCTTGAAGCTTGGGATATCAGCCCCAAAATGCATCAAATCCTGCCTCTTTGAAGAGCTTTGGAGCTGGACGCATTCTTAAAAATATCAAAGATTTCTCAAATTCCTTGAAAAAAGAGAAATAAAAAGAGGAGAGGAGGAGCATGGCAAACCATATATAAAAATAGACAATGGCAAGAAATTATTTAAATGTTATACAGTTAACCCAAACTATATGAAGTTATTAATTCAAACCAAGCTTTTTTCTTGACCCCTGTCCCTTTGAAAGTCTATTCTTTCTAGTTAGTAATATGAATCTAGCAACTGGTTTTGCTTGTATAGAGGGCATGAACTGCAAACATTAATTCATCTACATTTGAGAGAAACACTTCAACTTGTTCCTGTACCAGAAGTGACATGTAGCCTCAAGTTTTAGCGTTGATGAAGTTATAATCCAGGCCAGGTATTTCTTATGTGTCTTGGACCAGGCATGATAGTAACTAGTTGAAAATGTTTTTTTATCTTATTATCATAGTTCTGCAAATAGTGTTAGTAAAACAGCAGGTAATCCAAATGTTTAATTATATTATTAGCTTTAATGGAAAGATAAAAAAAATATTTAAAAACTTTTAAAATTAATTGCCATATTTAATTCTTTCCAAATCAGGAATGACCACCACTCCCCAACCCCACCCCACCCAAATTATCAGAATGACAATTTTCCAAGGAAAAAAGTATGAAACTAACAGCATGTTTTGCAAGGAAAAGTTACATTCGTACATTCCTGCTGCACATATCCTGTTTTGTTTCAGTCATCTAACTCTCTATAGACTTGAGCCATTGGGATTACTCTCCTGATTCTGATGAAAAGTTTCAACGTGAATATGTTCATCCAAGCTAAGTATTTGTTAGTTTTCTTGGTTTGAATCCAAAATCTTGAAATATCTTTTTCATTATTATGTCCTTTGAAGCCTTAAAAAAACTGGATTTTTGGCTTTTCAGATTTCCTCATTTATATATATTCCACTGAATTTGTAGTCATTATCTTGCTGTAAATCAAACTTTCATGTTCTGCAGAATATTTACAGTATTGAGGTTCCATGTTCTGGAACCTCTGATATTTAAATTGTATTGACACTTCCCTTTTGTGCTATCGTTTGCCTCCCAAGATCTGTCCGGACACATATGTACATATCTGAAACACGTTAAACTACCTTAAGCATGGTTCACTGTTGAAGCTGTTGGGGAGTATGTTCTTACAGCATTCATCATGCAACACCTCAGATATACCAAATTAAAATTGTGCGGATTCTAATCCATCTGCTTCCCGTGTACTGTCTAGGATCAAAATGCACATGGAAGCTTAATAACATCTGAACTCTCAGTAACTTAGGTAAGGCAATGTTGTCTTGCACGTCGACCACTTTAAAAAAAAAAAAAAAAATCTTAAAAAGATAAAGATCTTTCTTACAGACACTATTTAACTTATTCAGATGACAATTAGCTGTCGTCTAAAGTAATTATATGCCTTCCATTAGTGTGCAGTTCTAGATATTTATCTCCACAACAGTTCCGAGAGGCTCCAATAAACTGTGGCCTAGATTTAGTCTACTTGATTTTATGCATTTTGTTGAGAAACTAAAACAAAAGTCACTCACTGGAAGTGCCTTTTTCTCCATCAGCTACAGGGTGGTGGTGGGGGATTAATTACAATGTAATAGGATGGATATTTCTGGACCTAGACAACATGTCTAAGAAATGTGTGGCACAGCTAAAGATGGAAACAAACCACCCAAAAAACCCCACCTTTGTTAACTTCTGCTCTGGTTTCCTCTCCTCAACACTGTTCTATTGACTCTATGTTTTAAATTATGTTGGATTACGCAGTAACTGAGACTAAACTGTTTTTAAAGCCATGAAGGGAGTTTTTCAATATGATACTGCCAGAGAGATCCAATAGTAGTCCACAGCTTCTTTCCATAAATAAGTTAAAATGAAATGAACACCATTCAATACACTATCTTCCTTTTCCAGAATAAACTCAATAAATTTATCCATATTAAAAATCTAATAAGAAATGGTAGAGAGTGATGTTGTACAGATACCTACATGAACAAATATACCCAAAAAGGGATAATAATCAACATATTACAAAATTCTGAAGGAAGATGTTTCTTGGTGGAAATTTGTTATGATCGATATTATTTCTTTCAAATAATGCCCTGATTTGAAGTACTGAAATGAAACAACTTACACCAATATTTCCATTTCAAAGTGACCTTCAAGAAAAGCCATGTATTTTTCAAACACACACACACACACACACACACACACACACACACACACACACAGTTTTATAAAAGTTGATGTATATTCTTATTGGTTTGTTTAATTTTAAGATATTTTTGACATTTTTACTTTTACAATTCCAGTCTGAATCATTCATTGTAAATATGTTTATTCATTCAGTGATAATATTTAACTTGTGCCATCACTCAGAGTGGAGATTCATTTTTCAGTGTTGACATTTTTGCATAAAAGAATATATATATATATATATATATATATATATATATATATATATATATATATGTATATATATTTATATATATATTAATAGTGTTCAAAGGACAAATAGCTAAAACAAGAGGCTAAATTATGTAAAACAAATCAGGGTTTCTCTTAGGTCCTGACATAAACTACTGAGACTTGAAGTATACCACAATAAAGATTGCCTTTGATGTTGACTATGCAGGCAGTTATTCAAGATGCACACATTTTTCTTTGTTAATATGTGAGGTTAAATGACGATACTCTCAAAACAGTTGTAGTCCAGAAAATGTATTAATTCTAATCTTACTAATGTCAACAGATATGTTCTCAGAACAGTTTCAGATTTTTTTTTTTTTTATTTTTTTTAAATACCATGATCACTAAGCAATCAGATCAGCTTATGGAGCACTAGATATCAAGGTAGGTTATGATTCATTGTGCATATGAAGCGTTGATGCCTGGGAGAACATCTCAGGAAAATGTTTGTACTAATTTTATTTGCTTCCCCAGGCAGCTGCAATTGGCCAGCCCTGGAAACACAACACTGGGCTAGATATACCTTGGTGTGACCTGCTTTGGCTTCTCTTCTGTTCATTCTTCTGCTCACTACTTGAAGGGATCAGAGATCAGACCTTTGCTCATTCACACCTTGGCCTCTCTGCTGTGACTGCCCACAGAGGCCTCAATTAATACCAATTTAAGTGATAACTTCAGCGATGGGCTCCCTGATGGCTGAATTCTCTACTGATCAAAGTAATCATTGCTCCATTAACTACAACACAACAATGCCAATTTATTCCAGGAGTGAATAAAGCCCTGAGTTATTGAAACAGGTCTGTAATCATTACATTCATTTTAAATAGGGTAACAGGAGGCCATTGGGATCAGAGAACAATAATATTTGTTGTCAGCTGTTGTTCAGGAAGAGGTTGAGTGCTGCACCCTTGAGCAGAAATGGCATTCTCTTCAACTTATTCAAATGACACAGAACTATCAATGAGAGGGAGAAAAGTTTCAAGAAGAATAGACAGATTTCCGTCAAAGTTTGTTTAAAATAAACAAACTATACTCAGATGAAAATAACAAATAAATAAGCTTTTTTTATATATATATATTCCATCACAGCTAAACCCAAACACATTCGGATAGTGTCAAATGGGTAACCAATTAACTGAAATCCTTTACAGTCAGATTTTTGCAATATTTCCTGATATGCCTTCCTTAATCCCTTCTTTGAAATGTGTTTCTGCTTTTCAGTAAGAAATAAATAGTACAAATAGCAAGTTGTGTGTTTTGGTTTCTTTTTCCTGGTTTGAAAAATAATGCTGAAAGAATTGTTTTGCAGTTGAAAATTAATGTAACCCATTATGTTCAGGAAATTTCTTCAATATATTACTTGCCAAGTCTTTGGTCTTCGCGAAGAAAATAATTTTAATTTATCTCATTTTTCACAACTGAGCCAATGATTGTTTAACCTAAAGTGCCATTGTGACTAAGTAGAGAAATATCAGGGTTCTTGGTCATTTTATTGGAGCTCAGCTATTAAGTCCACTGGGTTAGCACTGAGAATCACAGAAATTTCCACTTCAGAAGGAAGAAGTCCTAGAGAATGTAAGAGAGGTTGAAAACATTTAATTTGGCTTTTTTTTTTTTCCTTTTTTTTCTTTTTTTTTTTTTTTTTTCACTGCTGTAAAGCATTAAATAGAAAATTATATCTTTGCTAAAAAACTCAGAAAAGTGGATAAAAACAAGATACAGGAAGGTTATAGGTTTTGATTATATGTTATAAATGTTTGGAGTTAATCTGTTATGTGTTTATGTATTTGTTAGTCCTTGTATAAAACTATTATAATTGCTTTATTGTTATATCCTAGTCATGAAGGTCTTACAATCCCTAAGTGAAAATGTGGTCCTGGTGTTAACTCTGGAGACTGTAAAGTATTGTTGATTTAATGTACATGGTTAGTATTTTCAAATTTCCCTTGAGGATTTAGATAAATGACTTCTACTATGTTGTGTGGCTGAGGCCCTACTGTAGGCACTCATGCTAGTGTTCAACTTTATGTGCTTTTAGCTGTTCAGCTCAAATCAGTAGCTCAGAGCTATAACTCAAGCCAATTGACAATTCCGACCTGCAATTTTTGTCAATACTCTGAAATTCACCTATGGAAATTTAGCTCTTCTGCCAAGGTAGTTATGAAAAAATATTCAACCCTCCATCTGTTGTATTATGATAAAAATTCAAAAGCACACATTATAGGAATAGTACTGTAGATTCCCAAATCAGAGGCAGATTCCCTTTGGAGTTGCCTTTTGCCAAGTTAGCTAAAAGTTACCTCACTTAAAGTAACAGAACTATATTATTTCCTTTCAAAAACTTTGGAATGGAAAAAAATGTAACATTTTGATGATTTCTAAGTGTCAAGGGACATATTTCTCTTGTGGTTCAGGATGAGTGTTTAAAATTCAAATGCATAAGAACAGGGAAATCCTCAAGGAAAAAGATGATGTAGAAATAAAACATTTCCAAATGATCCAGTTTTGGATCATATAAATAAATATTTTGATTGATTCTAAAAGGACTGAATAATCTAGTTTTGTGAGTTGCACTTTTTTGTGCAACTCAACGTGGCAAAGATTTGGGAATGGTAACCTGAAAATATTTGCGAGACTATTTCTTATCCAACTTTATCCATTAGGTGTAGAGGGTTTGAGGATGCAACTCGTTTCTGTCTTTGCAGTCCAGCTGTACAATAGAGAGTGGCTGATGGTTAGAGACCCTTCCCAACATGTTGTTCAGCTATTGTTCACAGCATGAGAAAACCTAAAAAGAAACCTGAGCGCTGTTGGTACTATATGTGATTTAACAAGCATTGCAACAGTGTTAAACTCAGATATGAACAGAAAGTTACTTCAAGAAAAGGTGAAAAAGTCATCTTCAGATTTGCAAAAGGATTTTGGGTGTCTGGGAGATTTATTAGAGTGTGATACATCCACCCCAAGGTTAGGAACAGAATCCTCTGCTGATCTGCAGCACAGCACCAATATGAAGGGGACTATCTAAGCTCACTCTGGACACTGCCTTGTCTAAAGGCCTCATATATCATCTGGAGAAAAGGGAAATGATATAGGTCACAATCTTTTTATCATTAGCTGGAATTAACCTTTGTTATAATTCCTTTTTATCATTAGCTGGAATTAACCTTTGTTGTTACCAAACAAAATAAAACAATAAATAACAAATAACATAAAATATATGAAAATTTATCTAAATGAAGATATTAAAAGATAGGAGGAGAAAAAAGAGATCAACAGCACATGTTCATGTTTTTCCACACCCTGCTGGAAATAAAAAGGCAAATTTTAATTAATATATGCATTAAATATAACCAAGAGAATGCAACAAAATCCATGAGAGTGAGAAAAAGAAAGGCAGAGGGGAGGGAGGGAGAGAGAAAGTAAATATGCCTAAACATTTGATGCAGATTTTCAAGGCCAGAAAGGTGTTTAACATCCTTTAAGAACAGAAACTATGTTGAAATTTGATCTTTAACCACACTAAATCTTAGGGGTGCCTTTCTACAATAAGAACAAGAAAATGCAAACGAATTTAAGTCAGATAAAAATCTTTGATTACACAATACATTAGTCAGATCCTCACTTAGATTACAGTGATCAGTTCTGGTCACCACATTACAACATAAAATATTGAAATACTTGACAAGGTAAAGAGACAGGAGATGAGTTTGATCTTATGCTGTTATTATATTGTATTAATGACTTCCTATCATATTACTGCCTTCTCTATCTTATTACAGAAACACCACTTCCTAATTGTGTAGGAAAGCAGCCAAAAGAAGCAGAACTTTAGAAATTGTTTTATTATTGTCTTTTTAGCATTCCTTTTCATAAGCTGTATACTCCATCCTTATTTAAAGAAAAGGACGTTAAATTAGGCTGTATGTTTCAATTGGGACAGTGTGATTCACTGATCAATAAACCCAAACAAGAGCAGAGCATTACATATGCAAGACATTCAATCAAAATATCTCACGCTCCATCCCAGGAAGAAGAAGCCATGCACAAATGAAATAGAAATCAGCCTTTAGAAATGAAGGCAGTGTGCCAAGAATATAATTTCATTCCCTGATAGAGTTATACTGAGTGACTTGGTACTGAAGTCTAGGTAAGTCACACTGAAGTGTGTAGTGCCTAAATTGTTGTCTGTGATCCTGCCACATTGTCATTCCTCTGAAATTCACCTATCAAGAGAAAAAAAATAGATCATGGGGACAGCATAAAGCAAGTGAAATGTAGCCAAAAAAATCTTTAGCGCCCTAAGAATTTCTTACTGCTGATAGAGCCAAGCATTACCCCATAGAGAACAAGTAGGCAGTGTGGGACAGCCTTGTGTTAGCCCAGAACCTGTCCTGCATTAAAGCTCCATGTGCTCTGACTCTCCACGCCACGGAAGCTCTGAGCAGAGAAAAATCTCGGGTCTAAACCAGAAAACTAACATTCAAGACTTCCAGTTCCACTGCCCCTTCTGTGGACAATTTCATGCTCCTTTTTAGCCTTTAGTGTTTGAAGAACATCCTTGTAGCACTATGCTGAGATGCAAATATGCTGGTCAGAGAAATAAAAATGAACAAACAGATGATCTTGCTTATTTACACTCTTTCTGTCATCAGGAAATTTGTTGAATATTTTTCTGGGAAACTAATACTCTAGAAGATTTAGGAAACTGTGAAATCAAAGCTCTAACTTGGTCAAAGGAGATGTCACCGACACTTTTTTTTTTCCAAGAGAAAGATTAGAAACTGCTATTATAGTTAGACAAAAGGAATTAAGATCTGAAAATTATAGTGCTGCACTGGGCATTTTCATCACTTACTAATCTCCTCTCATGACTATTTTACTTCATTTATTTCCCCTTCTTTGAGGAAAAGCAGTTATTTTCTTTTGACATCAACAGGAAATTAGAGTCATATCTTTTAAACAGAAACAAAGATTTTCTTCCACAAGAAAACTTTTGCCATTTAACATGTAATCTCTTCGTCTTGAGGTAGTTTTTCAAAATAATTCATATTATCATTGTTTAAATAAGATACATATTCTTCATGCTGGGGAACATAAAATACACAAAGGTTAATGTTAGTCTTAGGGGCATCTGTCTTTGTTCAATAGGCAATGGAAAAGCCTATTGAAAGACATCCTCCAGAGGGTGATTTAAAATGCTTTCTGGGCTCTGATTTGTCCCATAGAGAGATGTATCTCTCCCCATCACTGTAGAAGAAGGCTGGTAATTAACCGTATTAATCTACGCGACTGCCCCATGTTGTCACCAAAATGGAGGGGAGGGACAAAAAAAAAAAAAAAAAAAAAAAAAAAAAAAAAACAACAAAACCCCACACCACTACAGAGAACAATCAAACTAATAGATTTGCTCGTCTGCCTTCTCCTTATGTTCTAAGGCACTTAGACTGCAAAGTCAAGCACTTAGGAAATTCCTGAGCAGAGATCAACTCAAGCTGATTTAGCTAGCTAAAACTTAGCTTCCTGTATCACTGAGGAGATGGATTTGCTCGGACTATCTGATGAAATAGAGTACATACCAGATAAAGTATATTTTTCTTTAGTTCTGAAGGCCATTGCTCAGAGTGAAGTGACACCAGACAATGGTCAGTAAGAGAGTGAATCTCAGATGGAAATCAGTCTTCCCTACTAGAGCGAGATACTGATCCCTTATAACCAAAAAATGATCCCAGTTATGGAGATGTGCACAGGCACAGATTTATCAAGAGGTTAAGAGTGCTGTTGCCTTTTACATGGGAATTTGTCGTTTCAAGTGATGTGTAAAAGCTTGTCTGAGTTGTAGCCGCATCAAACCTTAGTCCACTCAGCACCAATGAAGTCAGTGCATTAGGCACTTTGTTTATTCTAGATAAACTTAGTAGATTCCTTTATATTCCTTATTTTATTATTATTTGTATACTTCATAGTCCTGCTGCTATCACTGTTTGTTTATTTGGTTTTGTTTCTCCTTCACTTCCTGAACCACAGTGGACTTTTGCAATAACAGCTGAAAAAGATTCTGTTTTGGAAATGTCATATTTCATGTATTATTTCTGAGGGTGTTACATTTTGAGACTTCTTTTCTGGGGAAAATGATAATTCATTGTCTTACCAGAGAAAGAAGAGAAAAATTCCCATAAAGGTAGCAAAACAATAGGCAGCAAACAGTATGGTGGATGTTTAAAATGCTTTTCAAGTGTAAGAATTCTTTCAGGTTTAATTTATAGTCACTTCTGAGTTTTGAATTATGTAAGACTAGGCTGCAACAGCCATATGTAAATTCACAGGAAGGTGTGTTTAGGAGGAAGAGGAGTAAACGCTCCCCATTGTCCTACTTAGCGCTGCTGCACTTGTATATGGAATTACAGCAGCTACTCACCCGATACTACACCCACTAAGGACCTGTCTTGGCTCCAGCCTTACCTTATTCATCACCCAGAGAACCAGCCCAGGCACAAAGCAGTAACTAAGCTCTATGATGTAACTTTCTGCCTCAGAGTGGTAGGCAATCATGCCCATCCAGCTTTCAATGATTTCTGCATTTTTTTTTTCCTATGTCGTGCAGCAGCATCCTACCCCTCAGTTACAGGTCCCTAAAGTTTTGAGCCAGCCCATAACACGTACGTTCTGAGTCTGTATCCTGCTGCTTGCTTTCTGCCAGGAGTCCCATTGCAGGCATTTGACTCATGCACATAGATGCTGCAAGGCACAGCTGGATAGAATACAATCCAATAAAACAACAAAACAAACCAAAGAATACAACAGTGGGAGAATAAATATTCCATAGAACTCGCACCAAGGTTACGTGTTTAACAGTTTTCCACTTTATTGTCAATCATCTGAATCTCTTAGAGTGAGGGCAGACATTTTTATAGCACTTTCTGTTTAGCATTGGACATTTGAAGTGGCACAGCAGAAAGGAAGGCAAGTTTTTAGCTATAAATTGTGTTTTGCAATGCGAAAGCTGCATAATAATGAATTATATAAGTTTTTTTCAATTTCCATTTTTCTTCTTTACTCAAGAAAGGACCAAATCATTCTGAAAACACATTAGAAGTCAATGACAAAGTAATAGAAAATGCTGACATTTGGAAATATCTTTCTGAGAAAGTTCTCCAAGTGCTAGTTTTCAGAATGTATTCCACCCAGGTAGATAAACCTGGAGGCAAGGAGCACAGATGATGTCCTTCATACTGATTGAAAAATCGAATCTCGTTAATATGAAAAGAGCAATCACTAAATATTTTTTTCCATCACCAGAATACTTGTATTTTTTTCAGATTGTTATTTAGTATTATTAATATTGATAATAACTATCAGTGATATCTTCACATTTATACCATGCCTGTTCTTTTAGAAGGTCCCAGTGCCTGTGCACCAGAATCACTTCCCTAATGATGGGGATGCAGCCTTGATTTTTATCTGTGACCTGTGATGCTGCACAGCAAACAAGGAGACAAATCCCATGAATACTAAAGCATTTTGTGCAATTCAATTTGCTCTTGTGAGCAAAATCTTCAGTTTCAAGCTTTGGTAGAAAGAAGTGGAATATCACAGTCGAACTTGGAATGCTTCATAATTATCTTCCCTGTTAAAAAGTTAAGCTTGTACTAAATGTACATTTACTTGACTTGAGCTTTGTTATCAAGGAACGACCTGCCTAGTCAAATCATTCATCTGTGTCCTCTCCACAGAATGAGGAGGAGTAGAATGAGGGAAGACTCTCCAGCACATCTATAGCCTGAGGTCAAAACCTAAGAGACCTGGCATGAAAAACCCTATGCAATCATTGTCCACTGAATGTACAGGAAGCCAAGCCAAATGAATTATTCAAACACCCAACATTTAGAGATACAAAAATTAGTTGAACCGGGTCTTACATGAGTCAACAATATAATGTTCAGAACACCTGTTTACTGAGCACAGATCATATATAAGACACTTTATATGGGTACACACACATACATACACATGTATGTATGTTCATATCTATTTATGCAGAGATTTATAGTGATTATAAAAGTATGTATCTAATGTATTTAAGAAAGTACTTAAGAGCGCTTCACACAGACGTCTCAATGTGGGAAACATGAAACTGGTCCCAGGTTTCCTATCTGGTGAATAAATATATGTAAATCAATGACTAATTGGAAAAAAAGAAAGAAAAATAAAATAGAAAAAAACACCAACAAAACAAATAAACAACAATACCTGCAAAAATGTGACAAGAAATATATATATTGGTAATTACAGATATCCATTTGTTAGCTAGATATAATTGGCTGAACTATTAAGCATAAACAGCTGAAGTGAATGTGTAACCTTTTCAGAACTTATATTTTATAATGAAGACTTTTGCAGAGATTATTTTCTTCATCAGAGCTATTGCTATTGCTCAAGGGAAAGTATGTGCTTTATGAAAGAAAAAATCCAAACACAATAAGGATCTTGAAGCTGAGTGTTGTTTCCATTGAACTGTGAACTTGAGGTTGAATGTAAGCTTTGCACTGACTTGACTATAGTTTTCACATGAACTTCCTATTTTGTAGAAATATTAGAACATGGGGAAAGACACTTAGAACACCTCTGTGCCTGGAGGAAGAGGGCAGGCTGCATATAGTAGGTTTGCTCTCTTTGTAAGAAAAAAAAAAAAAAAAGAAAGAAAATAATGCATAAGCAGAGGTAAAAGTACTATTTTGTTAAAATAGCATGCAGCTTGAATACATTTCGTTTCAAAAACAGAAAGCTGAATCTTCTGATTTTTCACTAGAAGAAAACACTTCCAATGGAAATTTCCATTTTCTGGATTTATTTTATGTGTACAGATAGACATACAAGCACACATCTTTAACAGCCAAGTTACAAAAAAGAAGTAACCAACTCAGCTAACAATCACAACTTAGTATTTTCTGAACACTGTATAAATAGTACAAGGGGTGAGTGGAAAATTCCTACACAAGCAGTTCTGTAGTAGATAATGAAAGACTTTATTTTTTTACAGAAAATTCACCCACAGCAGGGCAGGGAGGAGGAATGGAGAATGGTGAGGCTAAAGCCAGGGGCAGGATGGTAATTATAGGTATATTTATATTGCAAACTGTCACAGCACCCTGAGACGGCCTTTCTGAGGTTACCACAGATAGTCTGTCTGGATCTTCATTGTGAGCTCCCAGTAATCCCAGAAGAGTAACAGTTCAATATGTTTTTATAGTACACCTGAACTACTAATGTAAGCATATCCAGCATTGCTCTTTGACATTGATATGAACAGGAATGGAGTAATCATGACGTGAAAGGCTCCCTAATGCTTCAGAGCAGGGTGTCATGTTGAGATTGCTTTACTGAGAGGGAATTCTTTAGAGGAAACTATCCCATGAACATTAATTAATTCAAGTGTTTGTGCATCTGACACTGCTTAATTTACTACGTAGATTTATTTAGACTTTAGGAATGTTCTACTAATGCAGCAGAAATAGGAATCATTAGACCCTATGGTTAAATCATGAACTGGATCAAGCCACTCAGAAAAACTTCTTGATGTAAGACATTGGTATGAGAAATGGTGATGGGACCTGTTCAGATTGCAGGGGGACAGATGGAGATGGAACCACGTTACAAACATTCATCCTATTTTGAGCTGATTTCTTGACAGCAAATTCAGGTAAGTGTGTTGAAGGCTATGTAGAAAAGGAAGAAAAATGGAAGTCTTGAGCCTTGGGGCTTTTTTGGTGTCCAAAGAAAGCTGAGAGAGATGGGCAAAGTGAACAGGACATTCAGAAAGTACAGACGGCTGGAAAATTATTTGAGAAAGCCTGGTTTTGCCAGAAGGGGACATTTTCCTGATCAACTTCTTGTCATGATTTGAGGGATAGAAAGAGCCCCAAACTCACATTACAATCTTTTGGAAATGTACTTGCTTTAATTAGAACAACATTTTATGGTTTGTTGATGG
The DNA here is from genome assembly GCF_003259725.1 of Athene cunicularia. Lineage (NCBI taxonomy): Eukaryota > Metazoa > Chordata > Aves > Strigiformes > Strigidae > Athene > Athene cunicularia. Next base: position 28,861,128 of record NW_020799142.1, read on the forward strand.
ACAATTTACCAGCAGCTGTTTTCCAACCCAGCAACTCTTTAGACAAACAAATTGCAACAATCTAGGAGTGGTAAGAAGTATGAAGAAGAAAGCACAGTTCACAGGAAGCACTGAGAACAGGACATATTGTTCTGCTGATTGTTCCTTTAAGCATGGATAATCATGTACAATGAGGTATTCACTTTAAGAGGATTCTCCATGTGGAAAGTATTCTTGAAAGGTTTAAACACTGTGAATGATCCAAAACTCATCATAGTGTCATGGGAACAGGGGCAACTTAGAAAGCAGCAATAAAAAAAAAAAAAAAAAAAAAAAAAAAGAAGAGAACTTTGCAATTTGATGCAGACATGATTAAGGATATTCTGAGTAGGCCCAAACAGCCTTGACTGATACAGTGAAGGTTAAGTCATCATTTGGACAGGATAAAGCATTTTTCAGAATGTTCTCTTTGAGTGATTAAAAATCTGGCTAAGCTGGGGTGGATGAAAATATGAGATGTGAAAACTCCCAGGACAAAAACTACCAAAATTATTTGTGTTATTTTGGAGAGGTCCTGAGGAGGAGATGCAAATTATTTCCAATGTGCATAAATCATAAAACTCTCTGAAAGTGACAAGTACAGTTCAATTAAATACTTTCTCTGTCCCTTGCTCGACACTTTTCTCCCCTGTCTCTTACTGCCCAAGCCAAGGATGCTCAGCTGCACTCAGAGGGCGGTGGTTTTTATGACGACCCATTATTAAGGAGGTCATTACTCATCTTAGGAAGAGACATTTCATAGAATTACAGTTTGGGTTGGGAGGATCCTTAAAGATCACCTAGTTCCAGCCCCCTGCCATGGGCAGGGACACCTTCCACCAGACCCAGGTTGCGCAAAGCCCCGTCCAGCCTGGCCTTGAACCCTTCCAGGGAGGGGGCAGCCACAGCTTCTCTGGGCAACCTGTGCCAGTGTCTCACCACCCTCATAGTGAATCAACTCTTTCTTCATATTTTTAATTTCATATTCTTTGAACAGATTGTTTCTCCTCAGCTAGGCTGGGTTGGGAGGAATTTCATGCATCCTCTCTGAAAACAGAAATCTTCCTGTAATTTTTAAATCAGATCCCTGTCCTAGGAATCTATAGACCAATTTGTCTAGACTGAATAATAAGCAAGGTTTTAGAATATCCTTTGAAAGAAAAAATATTAAAGATAAAAAGATAAAAAGATAAAATAGGTGGATTTACCAAATTTAGACTGCCAAAGTGAACATATTATCCCGTGATAGCTGATTTTCTACACAAATGAAATTTAATAAGTTTTGTCTGCCTGGAGTTCAAGAAAACATTTAGTATGGTCCATGCCAGAAAATATTATGGAAGCTGGAGGAGATGGGGACTAGCTAAGGAGTTAGCCGAGGAGTGGTAAATATGTAAGGATCTATTTGGGAAGGGGGGCAGTATTCTTGATCAGATAGGCTAGAACCACTGATCCCTTGTCATCATTTCGAAACAGGAGTATGTTATTTCAGACTGCTGGTGACACAAAACCAGACACTGTCAACACAGAGGGGAATCGGAGTACTGTAGAAAAGGACAAGACTGAGGAATTAAGTAATAGAACTAGAAAGAAGTATATTGGGAAATGTACAGTGCCTTGTACTGAGGCGTAAATCATCTCATTTGTGCTGTTCAAAGTTCTTGAACTGGGACTAACAGTTCAGAAGAAAGAAGAAACTAGAGAATATAAACTGTGTTTATTAGCCAATGACTTGTTGACCACCAGTGTGAGATGTCAGCAACAGAAACAACAATAGCAATAACAACAACAATAACAATTATTATTGTTATTATTATTCTATTCAAAGGAAGCATGACAGCAATTTTACAAGTCAGCTAGTGACTTAAAGTAGTGTCCCCCATTCTGGTTTAATATAGATGTTAGGAAAAATAGTTTTGATTGGACTAGAACAATGATTTGGGAGTGAAGAGACCATTCTTTAAGAGAGCAGTAAGACAGCTCATCTGGTTTAACATGGGAAAATAAGGGTTCAGTAATGGTATAGTTTTTCTCTGTAAATACATTAAGGTTAGAATTTGGGCCTGTTACGGAGAAGTTATGGAAACTAGAACAATGTTGCTGCAAGAAAATGATCATATTAATTTATTCATAAACAGTAAAGCTGCAGATTAACTTTCCAGAAGGAGAAAGATTCTGCAGCATGAATGTCTGCAGAGTGTTTGGATTATAAAACTGAAATTTTCTACCCCAAACACAGGAACAGCCCTGATAACTTGTAGTGATAAATGATCTGTCCCTTACCTGTAGCTTTCTTTGCTGGTGCATTACACCTTCAATATTTTGTATGTAGTGGATCCTCATAGGAAAGAAGCCGGAGAGTAGCACATTACCAAGTTAGTGTATGGTCAGTGTTTCTTCTGGAATCTTTGTACATGGGTTTACAGATGAAAATTCACCTGAGACGACTCATTGTAGCCACCTGTCTTCATTCTCCTGGCACTGTTACCACACCTGCAGACAGGTTCTGGAAATTAAATTTCTAATTGTTATGTACTGCATATAAACAGCTGGAGTCCTTTCCTCTGCTCTACTCTAAAGCAATGAAATTACAAGAAAATTACATTGGGTTTGAATCATTGTCACCAGTTAGCAAAAGAAAAACATAAAATGGAGAAGATGAGACACAAAAGTGAGATACACTCAGATGCTGTAGAAGTTGTAGGGGATGGAAAAAAAAAAAAAGAAATAAAAATATTTCTCATCAAACTGAGGAAAAAAGAAAAAACAACCAGCAAACAACCAAATTAAGGTTTCCTTAATCTTTACTTTAGGGAATAATCTCCATGCTAGTGATTTCAGACTATAACCATTTTGGGGATAAGAAACTAGTCAAACACACGGGTTCAAGTCTCTAATTCTTTTCAGTCTTCCTGTGTGACTTCTGGCAAGTTGATGAAAGTAAGTGGACCCATTGTACCCTCCAGGTTCAGCACTGGACTGTCTTTGATAGAAGTCATGACTCTTCCCAGCAGAGTGATCCATAAATTTTCAGGTCTGCAGGCTACCAGTGCAGGGACTTTACACATAGTGACTTACAAAGCCCATGTGCTGAGCAGGGAGAAGAACAGAGGTAGTCAACAGTCAAAACTAACTTCAGGACTCGCTTCCCTCTAAGGTGAAAAATGTCTGAATTAATGCTTCACATCGGCAATCTGTCCAAGATCGGAAGACTTCCTGATAGAAGATGGCTGATGCAGATCCTGGTGCATTGATATGGTCTGTCTCCTACCACAAGATAAAAGGCCACAGCTAGTTAACACAAAATACCACACAGACCAATAAAGAATTTTGCTATATCTTGCTCAGAGTGCGCTGATGGATTAACTTTGTACTCTTAGGTCTTGTGCTGGATGAACTGTTGACTACAGTTCTAAATTTAGGTGAGATTTGTGATCTTCTACAGGTGGGATAGAATCATCCTCATAATATAAATCTGTCATCTGTCTACTCTGATTTTAAATAAATTGGTTATGTAGCCTCACTTGATCTGAATCCAACTTGTACTGCTGCATAAAGAAGGAGATACAGGCATTAAAGACATTGGAACTACTAGCCTGAAAACAGATAAGTTTTTTGGAGGTGGCAATGACACGGCTTTTGCATGATTACCTTCTGGCTAATGAATACAAAGTATGGGATCCTTAGTCAAAAGGGATTCAAATGTACATCATCCACTTAGTGGAGATTTCCTTAAACACCACATTATATAGTCAAGTTAACTATGAGGTAGGGAAGTTGGTTCATTGTACTTGTTTCACCTACAAAAAGGTTAATTTCCTTCCTAGTAGCTGGTATAGTGCTGTGTGTTGGATTTAGGGTGAGAATAATGTTGATAACACACTGACGTTTTAATTGTTGCTAAGCAGTGTTTACACTGGGTCAGGGACTTTTCATCTTCTCGTGCTGCAGAAGAGTCTGGGGGGCATAGGAAGCTGGGAGGGGTCACAGCAAGGACAGTTGACCCAAACAAGCCAAAGAGGTATTCTATAAAATATGATGTAATGTCCAGTATATAAAATGGTGGAAGTTGATCAGGGGACCACTGCAGCTTGGGGATTGGCTGGACATCGTCAGTGGATGGTAATTGTATTGTGTCTCACTTGATTTGTATATTAGATTATTATTGTTGTTGTTGTTATTATTATTATTATTATTATTATTATTAATTATTATTATTATTAATTTTCCTTTCTGTCCTATTACCATGCCTTTATCTCAACCCATGCGTTCTACTTTTTTTTTTTTTTTTTTTTTTTCTCCCCCATCCCTCGGGGCAGAGAGTGGGTGAGCAGCTGTGTGGTGCTTAGTTGTCGGCTGGGATTTAACCATGACATCCACTCTTACTGCCACTGCAGTTAAGAAAACAAATATAAAGTCAGCAAAAAGATGATTCAGAGTGAATTTATAGTATGCTATACAATTTTTAAAATCCCCAAATTAATAACCCCTGGATTATAGAAATAAGCCAAAGCTGGAGATTTCTGAATTCCTTTCTTTATCTTAGGGAAATAAACATTTTCCTGATACTGGAAAACATTTCAGCCCTAGTATACTTGCTCTTCAGCCCCTTACTCAGAAGAGTAGAAGAAGAAAAAATACACTACTTCATAAAGGGTGTTCTTCAGAAATAGGGTGTACTTCAGACGGGTGTGGAACATCCGTTTCTGCAGCAGTTCGCACAGACAGGGTGTGCAGGTAAATTGTGCAGACAGGACATAGTCCCTCTCCCAGCTCTCGTTTTGTAGCTAGTATTCATCTCATTGTCCTCCATGAGTAGAGTGAGATATGGTCTCCACTCAGGTCAAAACCACCACCAGAAAGAACATGGTGACCCAGATGGAGCTGCCACACAAACACGCAGCGGTCCAGGTCCTGGGAGTGCCTGAGCCTGTCAATCCTGTCAGGGGGCAGCAGAACTGCCATCCTGGACTTCCAAAGGGCTGGCTTTGTCTTGTTTAGGCACCTGCTGGACAGAATCACTTGGGAGATGGTCCTGAAGGGTATAGGGGTCCAGGAAGGCTGGGCACTCTTCAAGAAGGAAATCTTGATGTCTCAGGAGGAGGCTGTCCCCAGGGTCTGTAAGAGAAGCCAGCGACAGAGAAGCCCACCCTGGCTGAACAGGGAGCTTTGTCTGCAACTCAGGGAGAAAAGGAGAGATTACAGCCTTTGGAAGAAGGGGCTAGTCACTCACAGAGATTACAAAGCTGCTGTGAGGCTATGCAGGGTGGAAATCAGGAGGGCTAAAGACCAGCTGGAATTAATCTGGCTTCAGCAATCAAGGACAACAAGAAATATTTCTATAAGTACTTTGACAGCAAAAGACACACCAGGGAGAGACTCCATCCCCTGCTAGATGCAACAGAAAACATGGCCACAAACGCTGAGGAAAAGGCTGAGGTGCTTAGTGCCTTCTTTGCCTCAGTCTTTACTAACAAGTCTGGTTGTACTGAGGGAATCCAGCCTCCTCAGCCAGAACACAGAGACTGGGAGAGCGACACCCCCCAATCCAGTAGGAGACAGTCAGTGACCTGCTGCATCACACAGACACACACAAGTCTGTGGGACCAGACGGGATACACCCGAGGGTGCTGAAGGAGCTGTCTGGGTGCTCCCCAAGGTGCTCTCCATCATTTACCAGCAGTTCTGGCTGACTGGGGAGGTCCCGACAGATTGGAAATCGGCCAATGTGATGTATATATTTAAGAATATCCATGTCCATGTTAGAAGGATGACCTGGGAAATTACAGGCCTGTCAGCTTCAATTTCGTAGATGGAGAAGCTCATCCTGAATAACACCACACAACACATGAGGGACAACCAAATAATCAGTCCCAGTCAACATCAGACCTGCTTGACAAATCTGATCTCCTTCTACGACAGGGCAACTTCTTTGTTGGATGAAGGAAAGGCTGTGGACATATCTACCTTGACTTTAGCAAGGCATTTGACACCGTTTCCCACAGCATTCTCCTGGTGAAACCGGCTGCTCGTGGCTTGGATGGGCACACGCTTCGCTGGGTAAAAACTGTCTGGATGTCCGGGCCCAGAGAGTTGTGGTGAAGGGAGTTAAATCCAGTTGGCGGCCGGTCACGAGTGGTGTCCCCCAGGGCTGGGTGTTGGGGCCACTCCTGTTTAACATCTTTACTGATGACCCAGAGGAGGGGATCGAGGGCACCCTCAGTCAGTTTGCAGGTGACACCCAGCTGGGTGGGAGTGTTGATCTGCTCGAGGGCAGGGAGGCTCTGCAGAGAGACCTGGCCAGGCTGGAGCCATGGGCTGAGCCCAACTGGGGGAGTTTCACTGAGGGCAAATGCCGGGGGCTGCCCTTGGGCCACAACAACCCCCAGCAGGGCTACAGGCCTGGGGAGGAGTGGCTGGAGAGCTGCCAGTCAGAGAGGGACCTGGGGGGTGATTGACAGCCGGCTGAACAGGAGCCAGCAGTGTGCCCAGGGGGCCAAGAAGGCCAATGGCATCCTGGCTTGTGTCAGCACTGGCGTGGCCAGCAGGGACAGGGAAGGGATCTGAGCCCTGGGCTCGGCACTGGGGAGGCTGCCCCTTGATTCCTGGGTTCAGGGTTGGGCCCCTCACCCCAAAAAGGCCATTGAGTGACTCGAGCGTGGCCAGAGAAGGGCAACGGAGCTGGGGCAGGGTCTGGAGCACAGGTCTGCTGGGGAGCGGCTGGGGGAACTGGGGGTGTTTAGTCTGGAGAAGAGGAGGCTGAGGGGAGACCTCATCGCCCTCTACAGCTCCCTGACAGGAGCATGCAGAGAGCTGGGGATGAGTCTCTTTAACCAAGTAACAAGCGATAGGACAAGAGATAATGGTCTCAAATTTCACCAGAGAAGGTTTAGACTGGATATCAGGAAGCATTTATTTCCAGAAGGGGTTGTTTGGCATTGGAATGGGCTGTCCAGGGAGGTGGTGGAGTCCCCATCTCTGGAGGGGTTTAAGAGTTGGGTTGACCCAGCGGTGAGGGATCTGGTGTTTCTGAGAATGGTCAGTGCAAGTTAATGATTGGACTGGATGATCTTCAAGGTCTTTTCCAATCTAGACAATTCTGTGATAAAGATGTTGTGTAGAGAAGTATGTAAAGTATTGTGATCTGTTCTGATACCAAGAGTTCATATATGTACGTGTGTCTTCATCAGAGGTAGTTAGCTGGAATTGATTGCCACATGAATAAACATTTACAGCTTCAGGCCCTGCAACAGTATTGTACCCTCCCTCCCTCCCTCCCTCATCTCATCTCTGACTTTCTAAATGGTCATGTCCTGCAAAACTCTTTGCAGACTGTGTACTGGAAAGCGCAAACTCTTGCTATTCTTCCGTGCTGTACACTAAGCCCTTTCTGCCCCCATTACTATTTGATCTTTTACAAGGTTATCCTGCTATGAATTATAGGATGTAATTAAGGAAGATGGGTTTAATCCTTCTCTTTGTAAATGTACAATCTATTTATACAAGAACCAGCTACATGATATTGTGAATTTTATTCAGTCTGTAGCTGAGGGTGACCAAACCAATTTCTCTGAATAGAATAAATCCGCCTTACCGTCACCCTTCAAACTTCAAACTGAACTTGATCCAAACATCCTGTTCTTCAATTTAGAAATAGATTGTTCTCATGGTATTTTCAATTATGACCTGAAGTACAAAGTACCAGAAATATCATGAGGAAACTCACTCCTGGACTAGTCTCCAGGCAAGCTTCCCTGAAGAAATTAATGAATGAAATTCAGGTGAGATTTATGTGCGAGCCCACAAATGCAAGGGTTCACTTTAAGGGTTAAATATAGAGGTCTGGGCAAGACATATCAATAAGAAGTTTCATCAGAAAACATGAATCATTGGCCTTGTAAGCAAAGCATGACTGAGCTAATCTAATTTGAAAGACTTCAGATAGTGGCACTAGTTGTGCTTAGATTGCTGAACAGGGGCATTTGCTGTGCTCCATACCATTCTGTCCCTGAGTATCCACACTGAGAAACATATTGCAGGTTTTTTATAGGTTGTATTTGTGCCCTGTGCTTGGGGTTTGTTCCATGGAAACTAAGGCACTTGGGGAGTTGATGCATGCTCCAGCCTCATCCTGAAAGCAGTCTGTGAACAGTCAAAGGGTACACTGCAACACAGTTGTTCCTTCATTCTCCATTTTATATAGACATTGCAGTAACACTTAAACATAACTTTATCTTCTTGAAGTAACATTTAGCATCTTGCCCAGACCATTCAACAGCTTTATTTGCACCTATTGCCTACGTTATTCTTTGCTACCTACACTACTGTGTAATGATGAAGGTTGTGAGTGTCCAGACCTTCAACAGCATTGCTCTTCAGCCAGGGCTACAGTGATCCCATCTCTGATATAGACTGAAGTGCAGTGATTTGTAAAACACACACACATTACGATGCTACACATTCCATTAGATCAAAGAAAATTTGTCCAGAGTCTCCAGAACCTTCTGACACTCTTGGATGACAGACTGAATCTGAAGCTTTATGCAGCTATAAAATATTGTGCTCCTGCTCAAGCCATGACAGAGAATATCTATAGACAGGGATGGGTTGGCTGGGGACTGATATGCTATTGGTGACTGCTGAACATCTGCTGGAGAAGGGAAGGGTGATGTAGTAACCTCCATATACCTAAATCCTGTAGGAATTAATTCTGGGATAAGTCTAGAGACACACTATTGATTCTGACAGAATAATGCTGCATGCATAGCCATGTAACTGAAAGCACAAAATGGCCCAACATGTAATCTGTTTTGGGATGAAAGGAACTATTTAAAGGGAAGAGGCTATATTATATTATTATTATTATTATTATTATTATTATTATTATTATTATTATTATTTCCCTTCTAGAGCTAGTGAAGGCTGTAGCTTTCATCTTCAAGCAGAAGGGGAAGGTTTGAGAAGAATTATTTTGTTTTCTTTAATGATAGGGAAAAAAAAAAGCGCAAAACATAAGGATGGTATTCAAAATAAATGTCAGTGAGAAAGTAAAAAAAAAAAATAAATAAAAGGAAAGGGAAAAAAAAAGAAAACAAGAAACCAAGCAAAACTGAAGTAGATTTGACCTCAAAGGAGATGAAATTGAGTTAAAGTTTACTACTGAAGCCAGGTTTCCCTTGGGGGGTAGGCTGCCATTTAAGCTATTTCTTCTCTTTTACTTGTACAGTATAATTCCCCTAATACAGTGCTATAGGTCAAAAAAGAACTCTACTATAGCTGGGCTCTAATTTCCATTCACTAGCAAGAAAAAACTCCCCTTGTATAAAACAGCTTAGTATTATTTTTTGGAAGAATTGGCTCCTAAATACTACCTTACAGAAGAAGAAGGTAACCTGTTTCCTGGTAGTCTGAAGCAAAAGCTACTTCTTCAGTGCACTAGCTCTTGACATATTATTCTCCCGGGTCTGCTCCTGACTCACTGTGTGCCTCTTCGTCTGCATTTTGTGCTTAAAAAAAGATTCTCTCAGAGTATCCAGTTAATTTTTAGAAGGTGACTGTTATTTTCACTTTTTCTTGAATCATGTTCTCTTCATCCTTCTCACCCCTCCCTTCACCCACAGTCATACACAACAACATCTCTTAAGAGATGAAAATCCATGCAGACTGACAACTGATTGGACTGTGCCAGAGGCATAATTAAGCACCTTTTAGACCTGACACTGGTAATGAAAGAAAGGAGCAAACTGACACTACTCAAACAAACAAATAAACAAAAATACACAGGAAAACACCACATTTGTGCTTTCTCTCAACTATGGTACAGTGCTACTTGTAACAGCAGGTGATAAGGAAGCTTCAGACAGAAGAGTGATTTTTAAGTTGATAGTGCCCCTTTAATGACACACAGGGAGACTATATACCCTGCTGTGCTGGCATCAAGCTTCATTTTTCCTTTCCTTCCCTGCTCCTGAACACCAGCTTATTGCAGCCACAGTATAACCCCTGGCAGAGCCTCTGTTAGTGAAGGGAACTAACTTCAGACTCTGATGTTGCTTGTTGAGGCTGAGAAGGTGTGATCTGTCAGTAGGGAGAGAAGAGGGTTGGACCAGAGATGGGTTTGGAACTGCCTAGGGGTGCTGGAGGGTTTTTGATATGGAAGCAACAACCCTGACTTCCTTGCATCTCAGAAGGAGCTTGAGAAGGTGTGTTTATGATCAGCTTTTGATATGTTTCGATACTTGGAGAAGGAATCTTTCAGAAATGTCCACACCCTACACGTGAAACTATTCTGGCTTGTATCTACTTGAAAGCCTAAGTGCATCTCCTCTGTCTTCTTTTAGGTTGACCCTTTTCTTCTTATTATTCCAACTGGAAGATCAGAAATCCTGCAATTTAGAACAGAGGATTATGAAATCACAAAGTCTTGTGTGAAGGAGACAAGAAGGTGAGATGAGGACAAAAAAAGTATTACTTACTGTTCTCTCTGCATCTCTCCCTAACAGTCACATGTTCTCACAACATTTCAATATAGACCCTGGGAAATCAGCAGAAATTAACCACTCTCAGGATCCCATTTACCTGGAAACCACCCAGATTTCTGAATCTCGATTGACCTTGTTATCAACTTACTTGTCTATGTAATGGAGGCAATATTATCAATGAACTCATGATCATCCCCAGCAGTCAGGAGGTGATTGGTCCACTAGCTGCCCAGAGCAGTGCAATAACCATTCCCTTCCCTCAGCATAAGATAGCTGAATCTGACTGCAGCTGGAATGCTCTGATAGCTAGCAGCTAATGACAGTCCTGCTTGTGTACATTACCTTCCTCCTTGAAACTTTTATATTTACTTTGGGAAAAGGAGAGAGCTGGAAGAAATCTTAATTTGATGTTCAGTTTATAATTTACAAAGACGACACAGTAGTATCAATGCAACAAGTATGAGTTTACATGTCACTGTGGATCAGATTTACAACTACCAAAGCCACTAGTACTATGAAGTAAAGCACACACTAAACACTGGGTTAAGACACCTTCCAGAGACAGAAAAAAAAAATCTAATCTTTTTTTAGGTTTACACAAATTGAAATCACAAATACACTCCTTTGGTTGTGCTATCTTGATTATCAGTGAGGACATGAAACAGGAAAATAGAAAATTCAAGCCTCTCTATTCTGTACTAAAAGAGTGGAATAAGTATCTTCAAGGTATACTGCCATTAGAAACTTGAAAGTAAAAAGCAAGTTAAAAGACTGCTGGGTTGAGATGATTCATTGGCATAGCATGTGCATGAGGGCACCACAAGGCGCTCTGGGTAGAATTTGGGTAGAATTCAAGACTGTGGCCACGGTTCTAGTGCTTAGGTTTGTGCCATATCTGATCTTACATCTGAAATGCAGGTAAAAAACTGCCCAAGCAGCTGGTGATTCAATATATGCTCACTTTGGGCAGAATCCAAGAACCTTTAAAAGTAAGTTTACTGAGGTGACCACTGAACAACGTACAGATTTTTACAAGGCATCTTATTATCAGGCCAGCATGTCTTCTGAAATTTCTGATATTTCTTTTGTTGATACTGGGTTTTTTGAAATGTATTACTGTTTTTCAGTATTTGGTGTTTTAATTCAAGGTGGTAGTTAGCAGTCAAAACCCATAGTCATTACATTTTCTGTGAACCCCAGCAAATTTAAAATTTTGAGAATAAGGCAGAAGTGCTTTTTGCTTGTTGTTTCTTCTCAAAACTGGCAGCAATTGAGAACAATAGTTGGATCACAGGGATTCAAAAAACAGACCAGAGAATGGTTCTTCCCACAGTGCAGAGTTATACCCTGGGACTCAATACCACAAAATATTGTGGACATTGGAAGTTTTCATTACTTCAAAAGATAACGGAATAATACTGAAAGAAAAATCCTCTGAAGATTATGAAATATGGAGATTCCGTATTTGACTGTAGAACTCTCAGAGATGCAACTTATTAAGGTCTGAGAGAGCATGTAGAAGAAATATCAGTCACTACCTGACGTTAAAATCTTTCTTAGGTGTCCTTTATTGATCTCTGTCATTGGCAGAAATTCCACCTGACCCAATAGATCAGTTCTCCTGAACTTGTATCACTCAGTACAAAAAAAAAAAAAAAAAAAAAAAAAAAAAAAAAAAAAAAAGCAACAACCAAAAAAACCCACCTCACAACCAAAAACAGAAGAGAGAGAGACAAAAATTACTCCAGTTGTGGTTACAGCCTGGAGTAGAAAATTAACCTTGCATTTTTGATCTGCAACCATGTTCCAAAGCCCAAAGCCAAGGACCACCCTTCATAGCTCATGACTCATGCTAATAGACTAATGGCAGCAACGCAGCTACACTGTTGGCCAATTTGTCTTTGTCAGACAAGAAAGGGCAACAAGTTCAGGACCTTTGATGTTTACTAAGGTTCCAAAGCCTTTCAGGTAACCTACTTCCTGGTGATTCATCGTTTCTCAGTGTAACCAAGTGGAATTTTAGGGTTTTGATTAATTTTCCTTTGGGTTTTTGCCTTTCTTTGATCATGAAACTCAGAACAAAACCTGTGAGAAGCGAGAGGGAGATGGTGAGGGAGAAAGGAAGGGAGGAGCCCCAGGCAGCACAAGAGTCGGTCTCATTCCCTTGGTTCCTCTGACCCCAGTCCACCCAGGCTTAACTGTATAGATTTGTGTTGAAAGGAAAGCAACAAACAGCTACTTCTTGGTTCCTGTTTGCATGAGCACAAAGTATTCTATGTTGCTCTTTTAAGAGGACCTTGTTTTACACGGGATTTTAATACAAGAGTCAAACAAGGTCAAAAATAGTGACCCTCTGAAATGAAAATATTAATATTTTTATATATAGGGGAAAAAAATAGGCAACTTGAAATGGAGCATGAGAATTCTATCTTGTTTATTCTTTCCTTTTTTTTTTTTGTTTTGTTTGTTTGTTTTTGTTTTCTTTACAACAAATAAGGTTTATGGATTGCAAAGAGGAGACTGCCCCATTAAAAAAAATAAGTCTTTTACAGTATTTTCCAATTTAAAGCTGCATGCAAGTAGCACTCAGGATCATCCAAGAAAAGTCTGACTCACTAGTTTTTCAATTTAGTTTGTTAATAGCCTGCCTTTCATAAAAGCATCAAACACAATAACAAAAATACCTAAATCAATAGGATGATGCAGCAATGCCTCACAGAGATGATATTTTTGAAATAAATATATACCATTCAGCCTGGCCTGCTTGACATCAAATTTATATACTCAATAAGAAAGCATAATTAATGGTCCCAAACTGTATTTTCTTTCACCTATTTCACATCTCAAGAAGCCGAGGGTTTTGTCAAAAAGAGGGGGGGAGGAAGAATGAAGAAAGTGTTCCATTCATAAATGAAATGAACCCATTAAAAATGACTCTCTCCCCAGTTCCCTAGCAATGTCTCCTGGGGACTGGTGTGTATTTTATTAAGAAACAGAAGTGTGGAACGTGCTTGCATTTCACAAGGTCTGGAGCCAGGTGATTTATCTTTTCTCTTTCCCCCTGCCAACTCCCTGGGCGTTCACTAATTTTGAGGGAACAAAGGAGACAAACTAGGAGCCCTGATTTCCTATTGATGTTGACACATGTCTACTAGGATCCACCCTATCTATCTACGCCTCTGTCCACCATGTGGACCTATAATCAAATTTAATTAGCTACTTTGTTTTTCAATGTTATCTAAAGACTTCTAAAAAATGAAGCAGGGTGTCCCATGTGATTTGGGGAAAAAGGAAACAGTATTTGGTATGAGACTGCTCTTTGACTCAAAACCAGCTTGGTGTTTGATTGACTTGTAGGGTATTGCAAGACTCTCTGTCCAGTGGGGAGGAAACTGAAGGGGAAAAGTGTATTGACATTGTCTTCAGGCAGCTCAACTAAGAACCTCAGTTAGTGTCAGTCTTCCTTTTTAAACAAAGGAAAGAGATCAGAGTTACTGAATGACAGAAGAGGTTAAAGTGTAACTGCCCTCCAACTCTTTGCTTCCTCTCCACCAGATCATTATCCCTCCTGGAGCAAAGTCAGGCAATATGGTCAATTCCTGGTCACACCAAGAGCCACTGTGGGTTTCACAGGAGTTGACACATGCCTGTAGTGTTTCTTTAAACAAAGCACGGAATCATGAGTTGGAGGGCAGAAGAGCAGGCTCATGTCCCCTTCTCCCAACTCTACTATGGTGGCAGAATAGGAGGGTTGATAGAGATGGAGGTATAATTATGAGATTTATAAATCATCTCAGTGAGGTCTTCCCTTGTTAGTATGTGACTGTTTTTTTGCTTGTGCCTAGCATTATTTTTATTTTTTTTTTTTCCTATTTGCTATACATGCTTGTTAATTCCTACTTTAAATTCATATGAAGTTCTTTTAGGCCTTAGGTTGACACATATCCTGTCCAGATACAGACAAACTTTGTAGTGGAAACTTACCCCTGGGTTAGGAACTGTATAACTAGTGATCCCAAACAGGTGAAGCAACAGAGGGCTGTTTTATGAACGGTTACATAGCTGTGAGGCATCAGAGATAATTCCACTAGCAAACTTAAAAAATTGTTTCTGGAAGGATCAGAGGAAATGACCATGGGATATTAAAATACTGATCTAGAACTACCTGAACTCTTTTTTGACCAGAGCACCAAAAACATCAGTTCTGAGGCCAGTACTAGGAAACAGCCACCAGTGTTCCCAATAGTAAGATAGTAATTCATTAGATTATCTTGTCCTTCCAGTCACAATTCTGATTCCTATTTCACCTCTCACTGGAAGCATTTCTGGGAAGTGGATTTGACAAGTAGATCCTCCCATGTTTAAGATTGGAGCCTAAGATTGCAATGAATATTTTATACATTGTTTTGTGTCCCATATGCTCAGATTTTTGTCTCTGTGTAGCAATAGAAAGCAGGAAATAGAGTTACCTAAAGACGTTAATGGGAAATGCAAACTCTTTTAGAGTAATGCAAAGTAACAGTTTGAGAACTAGAAGCTACCTAGCAATTAATAATCATATTTTAATCTAAATTGCTTTTAATATTTTCAAATTCCAACTAACAAAACACAGTAAGTAGTCTTATGTTGCACATACAGTAAGAATCTGTTTTAGTCAAGGGAAACTGAGGCATTGAAATATTTGCCAATCATTTGTGGAGAAATGGATAAAATCTAAGAGGCTTAACTCCTAGTCCTTTTCATGAAGCATGGTACTGGTCTACGTCTTCTGGTCAGAAATTACAGCATACTAAGATAAATCTGATTTCTGATTCACCTTTTATTCATCCTGAAAAACAAACAAACAAGCAATCAGAGAAGCCCAGTATTGCCAGAGGCTTCTGTCTGAGGAAAAATGAAACATCAGAAAAAGGAAGAAAGTCTTCAGGATTTAGTCCCATGTTTTATCACTGAGCAAGTGTTGATTTTTTTCTTCTTTCTTTTTCTTCTTCCTTTTCTGCAGCATTGTCCCAATATCTGGTTGATACCAAACATAGCAACTCATTCATTATCCCGAATATCTTTTAAGCCAAACTCCACCCATAAATAGGGCTACACTGACTCATAAATCTCTGTGGCTGGATGCCTGAAAATGCATGTAGAATCCACCATTCGGTTTGGACATAATAAATAATGAAAAATGAGGCTTGGTAGTTGCCATATTTTGTAATGAATTGTAGCTAGGGAAAACAGACAATAGGAACTATCCTGAAACTTGCAAGATTAGATAGACCTATTTATAAAAAGGATTATTTATGGTGGAGGGAAATAGTCTTTGCAGAATTTTCCTTGTCACATAATGACTTAAAAACAAACATAGGAACTACAATTAAAAAAACAAACAAACAAACAAACAAAAAACTCAAAAAGGTGATACAACTTTGTGTCTCATACAGAAGGTATAATTAAATTAGAGTTTCCATAATAGGTTAAACAGTTTCCTTTATCAGTAAAAAAAGTTTCCTGTTGAACAATATCAGGCCTGATGAAATTTTGGCTTTGTAGGGGAAGTATTTTTATCTCCATATAAATCACTTTCAATCCTAGAATGGGAAGCTTAGATTGTATTTTTTCTTCAGATTTTATTTCTCTTACAGCTCATATTAAAAATAGATTATGGACACAACATCACAAGCAAAATGAAACATCTTTATGTCTCAACATAGAGAGTTCAGTTTAACTCATTTTTTTTACTGTTTTTGTCTCAGAAATCATCATCCTGCAGGCTATTTTGAAATTTTACAGGTTGACTTCAGATCCAACATTCAATAATATTTATACAGCTAAATGAATAAGTCATAATAACATGATATCTGTGGAACTGACTTGTAGTTTTAGCTAGCTCTACTAGATTATTTCCAGTGAAGGTTTAAAACCACAATATAAGCCATTAAAATGCCATCAGTTACAGTCACTAAACTATAGTATCTGATGTAGTGCTTTATTTTTCTATGCCATATCTTTCATATTGTGCTGTGGCAAGTGTTGACTTTTTAATTGCAGTTGCAGTATGTCATCTAATTGGGCAATATTGAGGTAAGGAAGATGCTCTCACTGGATCCAGCTGGCAGTTAAATTGCACACAACACAAAACCAGCTGAAGTCCTTGTTCTTTAAAACATGGAAGGAATGGCAGCAATAGCCTCTTTCTACAGGCAATCTTGTATTTTCTATGCTTTTATTTGAAAATTTAAATTCAAACTCCTTCATTTTTAAATAAAGCTCTGGGAGTTTGTTCTTACCTTTAAGGACAAATAAGAGATATGTTTTAGAAGTTAGTGTTTGTGTCAAAATACGGAGTTGTGTTTCTCATATTTTACTGTAGATTAACTATGCTACTTAAACCAGATGTTCCAAAAATCAGGCTAGGTGCTGAAATCTGAGAAGGCAATACAGGGTACTTAAATTCTACCAAATACTTAGTTACTAGTCACCTATTTCAGAAAAAAAAAAAAAAAAAAAAAAAAAAAATGCAAATTTACAATGGTACCTGACAGATGCCTAAACATTTATGAAAAATCTCCATCCTACAAAAGATGTAGAAGTTTCAAAATCCCAGAGAGGCTGAGTTTGCATGTTCTGTCTATGTGATATTAACATAACAGCCAGAATAATTCACATTCTGGGCCTCGAGCAGTAGAATAGGCCAATAATTATAGCACTGTCTCAAGAAACAAAAGTATAGTGTTCAGGTATGCATCTTTCCTGTCCCACAGGAGGTCTTTAGGTAATGAGGGGGGGTTTGAGAGTGTTAATCAGAATTAACTGAAACATGGGCTTGAAGGGAATGGTTTAAATACCTTTCTGAATGTCCTAATTCATAACTTCGGTGGTCAACCATCTGTGCTTGGAAAAAGAAACCCAGTTAACTCACTTGAGGCCACTTAGATGGATTTTCATCTAGACAGCAGTTCATGGGATTCATGTCCTTGTCTAGATAAACCTGTGATTACACTGGTCACCACACAATTCTGAGCATGCGATCATTATAAATACATGATCTTAGCTGGGCATGAAGTTCTCTTGTCTGAGAATGACTGACTAGTTTGGAAGGGACTTCCAGAGGTCATCTAGTCCAACCTCCTGTTCAAAGCAGGTCCACCTGGATCAAGTTGCTCAAGATATATATAGGTAAGTACTGAATATCTCAAAGGACTCATGTCCCACAGCCACCTGAATTCAGTGTTTGGCCACTCTCACAATAACAGTTTTCTTCCTTATGTTTTATTAGAGTTTTCTATGTTAAATTTGTGTTTGTTGCCTCTTGTTTTGTACCTCCAAGGACAACCATAAGATATTCCTGAGCCTTCTCTTCTACAGGTTAACCAGACCCATGGTGTGCTGCAGTCTCCTGACCATCCCAGAGCTGCTCTGCTAGACTCACTCCACTACATCAGTTTCTTGTATGAGGGACCAGTACTCCAAGAGAGGCCACTCCTGTGCCAAATGGAGGGGAATACTTGCCTCCATAGGACAGCAAGCTTTGCTTTTGGTAATGAAACACAGTGTGCAGCCAGTTTCATCTGTGCAAGGACACACTACCAGCTTCTGTTCAACTTTTTGTTTATCAGAAACATTCAGCTTCTGCAAAGTTGCTTTTTATATAGTAAGCACTCAATCTGTACTGTGGCATGGGGTTATTTCATCTCAGATATGATAGCAAGATAGGCACAGCAGTGGCCTCACCGAATCACAGAATCACCTAGGTTGGAAAAGACCTTGAAGATCATCCAGTCCAACCATCAGCCCAACATTAACACTTCCTAACTACACCAGATCCCTCAGCGCTATGTCATCCCAACTCTTAGACACCTCCAGCGATGGGGACTCCACCACTGCCAT
Organism: Athene cunicularia; assembly: GCF_003259725.1. Classification (NCBI taxonomy): domain Eukaryota; kingdom Metazoa; phylum Chordata; class Aves; order Strigiformes; family Strigidae; genus Athene; species Athene cunicularia. The sequence goes on from NW_020799142.1 coordinate 28,879,508, forward strand.
GGGCAGCCCATTCCAACGCCCAACAACCCCTTCTGGAAAGAAAGGCTTCCTAATATCTAGTCACAGTCCCACAGTACCCAAGCAGGGATGCAGAGAGGGTCCAGGGAGGATAAGCAGTTTGAGGTGACCATCCAATGGTTGCCAAATAGGTTCCTAGTGGTGACAAAAATCCAAGGGGAATAAGCAATCCAGGGCCAGGATCGGACTTGGAGACAGTGATCTGACTTAAAATGATGTCCCGTGATTGCCATGAAAGTCCAGCACAATGAGTCATGTCTGACATCAAGCGGGGAATTCGTCTGTAGGTCACATTCAGGCGAGGGTCTGTAGTAAAGAGGTACACAGCCAGGCACTGGCATGTTTGCAACACAGTAAAGCATACCTCAGACTGCTGAGACCATTGTCAAGAGCCCTGAATTAAAAGCAGTTTCCAAGAAAGGGAGCCATTGTCACAGACTGTTCATAAACAATAAACTGTTTGTAAAGAGGATATCTCAACAACTTGAGTGGGGTGCCCTGAAGGGGAGAAGCAGAGGTGGGGCAGTGGGCTGTTTCTCTCCCCCTCCCTCCTATGGGTGCCCAGAGACAGATCTTGCCTAACTGGGCAGGTACAAGCCAGAAAAAATGAGAACCTTCTGGAAAAATGTATTGCACATGCATAAGAAGGACTATATAAAGGCAACACCCTGTGTATGTCTTTGTGGCCCCACCACCTACAGACCAAGCTCACTGCTCTGCGATAGTACGGGATCCAAGGGTGGTGATTCCCTTTCCTATCCCCCCTCCTCTCTTCTCTCTTTCCTTGCTCTCTCTCTTTTTCTTACATACATTAATGTATATAAATTCTGTACTAATTGCATTCAGTTGACCGTTGATGAGTTATTAGGAAAAGGGTCTTATCGCCAAAGCGTCTTTATTTGTCCCCAGAGGGTTATCAGTTGACTGTTGCCAAATTGTCTCCATTCACTCACTAAAGTGATCAGTTAATAAAGTTCCCAACTAAACTGTTTCTCCAAGTCATCGTGGGGACTTGCCCTGTCCTGTGGATCTGCTGAGCAGTCACGGGCTCTTCCACCTGCACGCAGGCTCTGAGAGAATTCAAGAGATCCACCCCCCTCGTAACCCTCCACGTGGGGCAAGACAGTCCCGACCAGTGCTTCACCCAAGTCTTTTTTCACAGCAGTCTGAACTGAAATTAGACACATAAACCATACCAGAGACCTGGTCTTAAGCTTAGGCAGCAAAACTAAAAGGAGAGGGGAGCAACTCAGGGCACTGAGTCTGGTGAGCATAATGATCTGTGAGGCAACACATTTAGTGTAAGTTGAAATAATTGTCCAGAACCTTCTTGAAACTCCCAAGTTTGTGTCTGATTTCCAGGGAAAAACAAAACAAAACAAAACAAAAATAATAATAAAATAATAAAATAATAATAATAATAATAATAATAATAATAATAATAATAATAATAATAATAATAATAATAATAATAATATAATATAGTAATAATAATAAAAATAAAATTAAAAAACCCAACAAAAACCCACAACCAAACCTGAGAGTTCTTTTGGGCAGTTTATCTGTGAAATACATCTTTTGCAATTTCTTTAATGTTTGTTAAATATCTTACCTGCTGGCTATGCTTCAGGGGTGTTTTAATTAGCAAGACAGGTTTTTGCTGGGGTTTCTTTTTTGCCTGTGTCTACAGGCATTTTAACACTAACAAATTACAAGGGAATATCCTGAATGTAGATAAAGCCCACAAATCTGTAGACTTTTCCTTCCCCATTTACCCTTTCATTCCAAAGTACAGTTTAGGAAGTTGAATTAAAGTTTTTCATCACTTAATTGTCTGTCTGTCTGGTATGTCATGGTGACAAATGCAGAACATCCTGGGAGCCAAGCAATTTGCATGATGCAGTGGGATATGAATGATAAGGAACTGTCTGCAGTAGTGTTCACTACAGCTAAAAGTCCAGACATTAGTGGCTAAACAGAATATTGCAGTTTTAAAGAAGAATTTGTAGCACTGGAGATGAGAATACAGGGATACAGAATAAACCCAAATTTGAACTAGCTGAAAGGTTCTATTGTTCCTGGTGTGATACTGAATCCTTTCTAAGCTGAAGCTATTTTAATGTGAATCCTTAATCCCCACTATAATCACATAACAAGACTAATTCAAAATAACAATCAACCTAATCTGGTGTTTAGTACAATCAACTCAGAGATTTAAGTGTCCAATTTATAAATCACTTGCCTACACCACCTACTTCCAGAATCCTTGAAAATTACATGCATGCTGTTGCTAATTCACAAAGACACCCTTTAAATCCATGGGTCTCCAAATCAATGTCTTCCTATACTATAGGGAACTTTCAGTTTAGTGCCTCACTCTGCTTATCCAGACAGTTGAGACAATACAGAGCAATATCAGAAGCAGAGATGATGAGCAGAGGAAAATATGTGGAAAGTAAGGGAAACATTTCACTGTCATTAGGGAAGCTATAGAATTATTTTTTTTTTTTCCCTTTTTATTCCATTGACAGGACCCCAGAACTGATTAGTACAATTCTCAGGGGGAGAAAAATAGGACAATAATATCAATAAATGACTCACAAAAATGGATCTCCCAGCTCCCATGACATCATAAAAGTCTCAAGAATTGCAGGAAAACTTTTGTGTAGTGTAGCTGTAAAACTCACCCCCCAAAAATTCAATAGAAGACATGGCAGTTCTGAGCTTCCAAGAACTCTAAAACTCTAATCCACAGCTTTCATAAAACCAGTACAGATGAGTGAGATCACAGCATGAACTTAACAATTGAGAAGTTAGTATAGTAAGTATACCATATCAACAATAAGATTTTTGACATATGTATTTTTTTCTGCACTCACAGTTCTTGTATTTGGTCCAATAGGTACCAGAAAGAAAGTATCAAGAAAGAATAATGAAAAAAATGAAGGATTTATTGATGTCAAAAATTCTTATTACAGATCCTTTAACTGTGATTTTTTTTTCTTTCTCTTTTTTTGTTTTGTTTTGTTTTGTTTTGTTTTTATTTTTAAGTAAAAATCTCAAGTTCTGTTCTCTAAATTCTGGTGAAAAGCTGACTCATAACACAAAGTTTGAAGCCATGCCTAACGACCCATAGTTTCATATGCTCATGTTCAAGTTTAATCTTAAGCTTTTCATTACCAGCTCCCATTTCTCAGATCCCTTATTATATCTAAAATATAAATTGCCTGAAACTGGAGGCAGAAGGAGAGGAGCAGCTGGGACCTTTGGTTTTGCATTTTTTGGGGGGGGAGGTGTGGAGTTGAGACCTACTTTAGCTCTTTAGCAGAGGTGAAGAGGCCGGCACTGTGTAAGGAACCCTGATGTATTAACAATATTTCAAAGATAATAGCATTCTAATACAATCTTATTGCCCAATCTGAATGAAGATATGGGACTCTATTGAATCATAGAATCATACAATACCAGGTTGGAAGGGACCTCAAGGATCATCTGGTCCAACATCTATTCCAAAAGCACGGTCTAGACAAGATGTCACATCACCCTCTCCAGCTGAATCTTAAGAGTGTCCAATGCTGGGGAATCCACCACTTCCCAGGGGAGGTTGTTCCAATGGCTGTTTGCTCTTGTGAAAAAAATTACTGGTTTAGACCTACTTAACTACATCCCCAAAATGCATTTACTATAACAAAATATCACAATGAAAAATTACTCTGAAATGCCTTCCATCAGTGGTCAATTTTTTTTCTTTTCTCATGCCTCCACCCCCCAGACCTTCAGCAGATGCCCTGTCATAAGTGGGCATTTCCAACTGCAATCCAACCCTTATACCTTTATTCTTTTCAGTAAGATGTGGGGTTAATTACCAGATTGATATGTCGTGGTTTTATCACTCACTGTTTCCTAAAATGTCTGATTCTTTTCAGGTTCTCCTCCATTTTGCAGACATACACTTGAGTGCTTTCCACAAGTAAATATTGGTTTAGCCCTAAAACAAAACGTCCTGTCTATATACATCTTGCATAAGTATATGTTGATAAATAAGCTTGCAAGTGTATGCATTACACATAAGGTATTTTTTTAAAGAGGATCTGGATTTTATAGACTGTAAAATATGGATATTGCTCTATTTATCTTACTGTAGCTTCGTGGAAAGATGACGGTGGGGAATAGAATACTATGCTTCATATACATGTTAGAGCACATTTTTACATTCCTTCACAGAGAGCAACACAATAACCCACCTAGAAGAGGGGTAAGAGAGAGGAAAATAAACCCTAAAAAATAAGTAAATCGTATAGAAAAATGTACAACAGCTAATGACTGAATAGTAATTTTAAATTCAATTGAATTAAACAGATTTTTTCCCTCCACCCTGATTAGAAGTCATATGAAATATGAAGTCATATGAAGCATGAAGTCACACAAGATCTGCCATAGCGTATGTTTCTAGTCTAGTCATACAGATTTCATTTCTAGCTCTTGCAGGAAACTCAAAGTCTTAAATGTATTTTTCTTCGCAATATTGTTGTGAAGGAGCACTGATAATCGAGCTCATAGATGGAGCTGCTAGGGTATGATATGAAGTGTTTTATAATGATCCCACAAGAAATACAAAGCAGGTGAAGGAATAGCAGCACTTTCTACAGGGCAAGACAGAGGAAGACCTGTAATATATTTTATTAAGATGTACGATTTTTATCTATAATTTAAAAAAAATTGAAAACGTTAACATAACCTAGTTATGTTAGCTCAATGTTGTGCTTGAGTTAGGAAACGGAAATCCCTGTCATGGCTGAGCACTCACTGAGATGAAGTCTAGACAACTTGAAGAGTCAACAGAGCAAACTGAGTCTGTCTGTTTGTACACCTCTAAAGCCTGAAGCCATATCTAATTCAGTAACCCCTGTATCATAACCCCTTTCTGGTTTTAAACCACCCACCAAAGCAGTATCCTAGCCTGACACAGATCTCTGAAATCACTATAATTATCAAAGATTGTTCTAACACAGATGGATAAAGATAACATGTTTTTATCATCTGGCAACTGTACAACATTTTGGGTGGCTTTCATCTCATCTGGTTTCAATTATCTTCAGTATAGACCTAGTTGATCCCAGAGATGAAAGGTCTTTTTTCAGAAATAATTTTTGACCCATTTTACATATCTATTCTGAGATACATGAATCACACCCTAGCACTGTCGAATTTTTCCAGTGAAAACCAGTGAAGATGGAGCTTGAATATGAACTTCTGCAATGTCCACATTTAGTGAGCTGTATACCATCCACCAAAACAAGGCAGGGACTCAATTTCATCTTCCTCAACTACATCCTGTCTCAGTGTGAGCACCTGATCATGTTACTAATTTATCTGTGAGGTTTTTCTCTAATTAACAGGCCTCATTGTATCTTGCTAGAAGGCGAATGTGATATTCTTCAGTGGGATCTGTGCTGCTGCATCTCCAAGCGCCAGGCAGATCTCTAGCAAGAACACAAGCAGATCAACTGTTTTCTTAGCTGTTATTGAGTGGCACGGACAGAGAACCCCATAACCCCATACACTTGAATTACAGAAAGTATGATAGACGTTTCCTATATGAAACCAGTTGATGCTAGAACATTTTTTTTTATTTTTTTTTTTTTTACCCCTCAGTGTCTTCTGAATGTTTTATGTTCCCTTCTGCTTAAAATGTGTGACAGATAGGAAACCTGGGTGATGGTTGCTTTTGCTGTTGCTCAGAACCCACTGATTGATTTTGAAGAATCCTCATCAAAGGAGTTAGAAATCAGCCTATCCCAGATTTGCCCAGACCATTCCTTTATTATTTAAATAAAGTAATTATGATCAATAGCCATGGACAAGATTCTCATTACTTTGAGGACTGTATATTCACAAAAAAAGAAAAATGTCTCCCTGTGTCAAGGAGTTTGTAAGATACTACAGGCAGCAGACAGACAAGCAAAGTGTAAGAAAATGATGAGATAACAGCAATTTCCATAACGGCCAATATACTTGCAGCCTTTGGGCAGTGTGACTATCATCATGCTTATTTATTCATTTATTGGCCTTGCAACCAAGGAAGAAGAATGAAGGATTCAAAAAAGGGGTAAGGAGACAAAATTGTTTAAAAGAAGTCCCCTACAGTGGTGAAAACAGTTTGAAGAGGCTGTAAAATCTGAGGCGGTGAAAGCATGATGAACCAGTGGGCCCAGCTACTACCTAAATTTGGCAACCTGTTTTTTGATGTGGATATTGAACCAGTACAAACACCACAGAACTAGAAGACCTCTGGCCACAGTCCTGCTCTGAAATATCAGGAATGGATGCAATGTATCGGTGAAGTGAAAATATGTACTGTTGAATCAAAGCAGTGTATTGGTGAAGTGACACATGGATTGGCAATGTTAAACACAGCCCAGTTTTCCCATAAACCCAGCCAGATGCAATTGTAGAGATTTATGCATTTTCCATTTGTCAGGGGGGCATCCAAATATTCTAGTGGGCTTGGCCATGATCCATATGTTTTCTCATCCTAACTCAGCATCCTATCTCATTCAGTCACCTTTCCTGCCCTAAACCTTTCTTAGTAACACATGCATTTCCTTCCCAAAACTCATGATGCATTTCCTTGAATTGCCAGACCTCATAAAGTCATAGATAGACAAGACTAGAGGTAGGCAGGACATGGCAAAAATGTGTAATAAAAAACTAATGGAGAAGAATGAGATGAGAAACAGGTAGCAGATCTGGGAAGGTGATGGCATTTAAGTGCAAAGCACTCCGGCACCACTCTGTCTAGAACTGTCCTTGGACCTGCTGAGAGGGAATCCTGGCCTGTAAGGATCCAGTCATGCCATTTTCCACGCTAATTATATATATATATAAAAATATATATATATATATAAAATATATATATATATATATTTATATATATATATATATTTAGAGTTGTAACCCAAGTGATCTGTTTCTGATATTTTCTTTGGGCTTTAAAATAAGTTCAGGTTTTGGCCCCATTTCATGCTAAGCATTCCTCAAGACCAGCTGCAGTTAGGATTGTGTTACCTAACTTTAATAATCCACATGTGGGGCATGTTCTCTAAAGTAGTTATTTAGTTATCTTCTATAGACACAAGATAAAATGCATGTCCGTGGCAGATTAACCATGATTTATACAGATGTCTAAAATAGATGGGAACCGCTCTCTGGAGGTACCATGTGTGTCCGGTGACTAGAATAATCCCACACAATGGGTTTAGATTAGATTCCTAATTTTAAACATCATAAATCTCTTAGAAAGCACTATAGGTCGTTCTTGTACTCCATATGCAATGGAGACTGGCTGTGATTAAGAAACTATTGCCCAAAACACTGTAAAAGGTGGATCTTTTCTCTCTGTGTTGCATTCCTGTCTGAGTACCACTCATAGAGCCAACCCTGACACATAGTGCTTTTTGCATCCCTGTGCCTCTCCCAACTGCAGTCTTAACAGCAGCAGATCTCAGGGTGTTGCTTCTGTCTCCTGACACTTGTGCCTTGCTGTGCAATGTTGCAAAGGTTTAGCTGCCCCTAAGCACAAGAAAGGAAAATGCAATTGTGCTTGTGTATGTGTGTGCATTACTATTCCTCCAAGGATTGCAATGCTTTAATATTTTTGGATTAACTCATGATCAAACATTGATGAATCACGGTATTTTACTGAAAAGCACAATCCTTAAGTCAACCACCTAATCTAAGAGAAGAAATTAAACTCTAAACCAACATAAACACATTACAAGTCATTAGTGTAATTAAAAAGGAATGTATAATTAAAACATTTGTGTATTTTAGCTCAAATTCATCTGCGGTCGGAAATTTTAATGAACTGTTCATCAAAGAAATCTCTGGAGTCTGAGGATAAGTTTAGCATAACAAGAAATTGAATGTTTTCTTCTCTTCGGCATAGGAAGCTCAGTTCCCACTGGCTTTGAAAACCAAGCTGTCATTGGCTCAAGCAAACTAATAATGATTCTAAATGGTTATGATCGCTTCAATGTTTTAAACTGATGTTATCTTTTTTATCCCCTAAGAATCATGTTTTTCATAATTACTTCTCTTTTGTCCTTTCCTTAAGACAAATGATTTTGTAATTAGTGATGAAGGAACCAGTGATCACTCCAAGACATCTGTCAAGTTGTCATGAAGTATCTGTCCCTGTAGCTATATTTAAACTTTCTGTTTAATAGCCTCTTGCTTTATTTCACCATTACATCTCTGCGGTACCATAAGCAGGATACCCTAATGATCAAGTTCTATAAAACACAGAGCAATTAGATTGTAAGACATATTGCTCCCATGAAAGTCCTTCCTCCTCATAACGTAGCTCCCTCTCTTCCTTTCCTTTACCATCCCCCAGCCCCACACATTCACTTGCAACATTCATTAGCTGTTATTACACAAGACAACTGTGTCAACAGCTAGCCTGATGTTTGGCCATATTTCTGTCTTTGAAAACTTCTTTCATGCATCTTTTGCATATCCTTGATGGCCTGAGGAACAGCATCATGAGTAAAACATCATATCTAATCAATGTGAGTGGGCTTTGGAGGATCTGCACTACCCTTTTAGGTCCACTTTTTTTTTTTTTTTTTTTTTTTTTTTTTTTTTTCAGAGTAACCTTAAACTGCTAGTGATACTCTATTTTCTTTCCTGCCCATCCTCAGGGCAAAGACTGTTCCATTTTGAGTGTGTCAAGGGCTGTGGGAACCTGTCCCTGTCAGGATTCTGTAAGGACTACAGAAGTATACAGAGAGATTCATAATATTGCTGTAATGCACATGAAGACAATGCAAGGAAATTATTGTGTATTGTAATATTTATTTCACCCTGGGGTATATTTTCAAGTCCTGTGTCCCTTAACATAAATCAGCTTGTTTTCCTCTTCCCCATTTTTAGACTCCAGAGTATTACTCTTTGTCTTAAGAATGGTATCTTTCCAGAAATTATTCTCTAATGAGGCAAGAGAAAAATGCCTTTGAATATACCTAAATAAAGGAGAGATTCTGGAACACAGAAATATATTTTTAAATTAAAAAATAAACAATAGTGTGTATACATAGTGACACCAGTGTCATACTAGCTAGACAGATAGGTGGATGCATAAATCAATTGATCATTCAGAAAACATTCTAAGTATATAGGCACTTCTATGCCATCGTGATAATAGAGGTATGAAATTGTAGACAGAGAGCTATTTTGTATACTGTTGATCCTAAATGAACCGAACTTTACAAATCAGGTCTTTTATTATTTTTATTGTTTTCTGGACGTCTGAATACCAAGGTATAAAGTATATTATTTCACAGTTTGTTGTTGTATACATTCGGTTACCTTTTTAGTGCTTCTTGGTACCATTCAGAATGCGGTATTAATGCAAGTAAAATAAAGTTTGAATGATTCAACCAACTGATAAGAGTACATGGATCCTTTTACACCTAAATTGCTGATTCAAAGTGAGGTAAGATGGACAGGTATCAAGATTCTTTTCTATCGGATATTGTGACCTGGTCAATGAAAGGGACAACACCTATTAGTGTAAAGACCATTTGGGCCAGGGGGTGGGATGGAGAAGGAATACACATTTTCCATGATTGTTTACTAATTAATAAGACTGTGTATGAAATGTCGTCAGCAGTCTAGGTTGTCTTGTTCCACTACAATTGTCTCCTCTACACGGGCATTATAAGGTGAAATCCTCTGGCCTGTTTCATGCAGCAGATCAGGCACGAAGATAAATGTAATGGTTCCTTCAGGCCTCAAATCTACGGAGGGAGTTTCAAAGTCACAAATGGAAATGAGGCTCTCAACCCCCATTGACATTCAAGGAGAACAGGACACCTCTCTACCCTTTGTGTCTTTGAAAATCTCCTGCTATAATCTATGAAGTTTTGTCTATCACCAGCTAAATTTCCATAACCTTCAGCAACAAAATGCACAGACCCTCTGGGTGAATGAACTGTGTAAGCAATTTTTTCGACTTTATTTTCAAGCTCCCATGATGGATCCATTAGTTACTTCCTGATGCTTGGTTTATTTACACAGAGATCAAACACACTCTTTATTGCAAAAAGAGAAAGGGGATGTGAGGAGGGAGGGAGAGAATCCAGAGATAATCAAGACAAAAGCATCATGATGAAAGAGCCAAGCTCTTTGGAAACATGAGCTCTAATTTAGCCTCAGCAAATCCTTTTGTCTTATCTAGGAAGGCATATATACAGACATACACACACACATGTGCATACTTAGACACATAGAAAATGATACTTATTAAAGTATTTTATACTACTGATGCAATCAGTCACACAGCAAAAACTGTCAAAGTCAATATTTTCAAGATTTCTCCAGGGAGTTCAGGCTGTGCGAGAGATGTATGTTTTTCATTAGGGTTTACACCAACATTTGGTGTGATTAATCCTAATGTTTCAATCTTCACATAATAGGCTTATTCAGAAGAATAAAGTATTGCAGAGCAGTGGAAAGAAAATCCCCAGTAGAAGCCGGTGTTCATTATACATAAAGAAAGGGTATACGATTCTTTTTATAGCCATAGGTTTTACTTTCTTTTTCATGTTTTTATTCCCAAAATTTTAATATCTAATAAAGATCCAAAAGAGACAAAGACCTGACTGATCTAGGGCCTCTACAGAAACAAAGTCTGAGACAATCCCCACCCAAGGAAACTGTAGTACACACGGACAAAGGCTGCAGTAACAGAGGTGGTTGTGTTGTTAACATTAGGCCACAGGGGAGGTCCCAGAAAGAGTTAAAAAGGAAATTGGGACATATTCTGTCTCTCAGAAGATGTCTGCACTTTAATCTCCGTAGCCAGTATGGACATGACAGGTTTAAGCATATTTGCTGAGGTGATGTAGTTTTGCAGCTGAGATGGTGAGGAGACCAGTGAGAATCACAAAACCGATCTGAGATGGGGTGCATATTCTTGAGAGACTAATGTGAGCTGTAGGCTGCTGTGCCTGTGCTGCTATACATACCTGAGCTAGATGGATTGTAGATAACCCAGTTATACCTTTTTAGAAATAAGTTATCTTCAGACTGAAAGGTTGTTTTAGTCTATCAGTCAGCCTTGCAGGATAATTCCTCTCCAGCAACATAATCCTGCTGAAAAACAAAACTATGTGAGATTCTGAAATTTTAGAATGTGACATCGAGCTATCAATTGCTGATACCTCCAGGCATTCATAATGATGGAAAGAAAAAAAATAAAGTCCCCTGATTAAAATACTATCTGTAATTTAATGAAGGTATGACTTCAAGGACAACCCCAAAACCTTTCACTTCATTTCTGCAAATGTTCCCACTGATTGGAGGCTTCTGCTGCCTTTTCTTTAGTTTTTCATTCAAAGGAAGAACAGGGACGTTTCCTGATTGTCTATATGCCCACTTTATTGTGAATAAGGATATGTGTGTTTGTGACTCCTTATATTTGGCAGGGTGAATTTCTAAGTACAGATGTGGAGGGAAAACAAAATATGGATAATAAAAAAAAAAAAAATAAATACATCAGTTCTTTTTTTTTTCAAACCTCATGGTCAACAGCATAAATGCGGAGTTTAATTTAACATGGATCTGAGCATAGAAAATCTGAAGGCCTATGTTAGAGATTTGTTTATTTATTTATTTATTTGAATAATCAACTTCAGCAAGATCCAGAGACATATTTTTTCACAAACTCAACATTTATTAGTGAAAAAAATGGAATAGAAACATAATTAAGAAAATGTTTTCCTTGTTGAAGCTATCTTTACTAACTAATAATACGAAGTAAAACAGAAGAATAAAAATTAAATTTTTTTTTGATGGAATTGTGGTTTATCTTTTTGGATCAAAATCTTTTTTTCCAGCCTAAAGGAAAAAAAAAAAAAAAAAAAAAAAAGAAAGAAACAAGACCTTGTTGCTTTCTTAGATTTTGTGTTAATTAGGGTCACTTTCATCATCTTTACAAGCAGAGTTTTCTTGATTTGGTTTATAGTTTGTCTCTCTTTTTTTTTTTTTTTTTTTAATTTTTATTTTCTTCCTGTTCTCTGATATGAAAGAATCTGTAGTAATGCTTCAACCAATCCCCAAAGGTCTTTACAGATAATTTCCAGTTGCATTACTGATTTATTTTTGCTTTGACCAGATGGCTCCAAGTTCATGTGACTGTAAGGGAGTACTTTTGATTACCCTATTTATCTCTCCCAGTGCTCAATTTAAGGGTCAAACCTTGTGTAACACATTTGCCAGATAAACTATTCAGTGCTTCTGCCTTTTGGACACCATACTTCTGACATATGCTCTGTGCCTCATTAAACACAAAAGTTATTAGATTTAATAAATGTTTTTACAAACTCTGTTTGTAACAAAAGATTCAAGTTTCAAATTTTTTTTTATTTTATTCACATGTGGCTAGTGGATTGCTTTGACTTTATCACCTGGAAAAATGGGTGAAATTGAAAGGGAACATCCTGAATATGACAGAGGAGGGGAAAGCAGAGAGGCAGAAGCAGGGATGGGTTTTTGTTCTTCTTTTTTTTCCCTTGATATAGGTTATAAATGAAAAGACGAGCAGAATGTTTTTAATGAAACCAATAAAAATGCAAAGGAAGATTTAATGTTTAAAGTAACGATAAATCAAAAGTGACAACTGAAATGCAATATTGCACCATGAGATTGAGGAAATAAATTCATCCATAGGGCAGATGTGCCTGCTGTAAAAAAAAAAAAAAAAAAAAAAAAAAAAAAAAAAAAAAAAAAAACTTAAAAGTTTTCACCGTTACTGAAACAAAGTAAGTCTTATAAGATCAAACTAAACTCTAAACACAGTACGTTGAATAGAAATGGTTCAGACACACCCATGTGGAAACACACACACATGTATATTCACATATGAGTGCACACTCATGCATATAGGAATAAAATATCTAAATGAGCTTAAGTTCAAACAATTTAAGTGTAAAAATGCTCATAAACATAGTTATAACTTATTTCTAGTACTTTTATGGATAGTAGTATGAATAATTACACAGGACAAGCAGTGGCTATGTCCCACTACCTCAGCTGAAACCTTCAAAATGAAAATTAATTACTTGGAAGAGAGACTGTCTTGTAATAGCATTTGCCTGGGACTAGGACCCCTGTGATCTGAATCCCAGCTCTGTCATAAACATGCTGTGCGACCTTGCAGGATCTGCTCTGGCCTAGATTTTTCCTAGCTAAATTTAGGCAATTAATTGAGGTGCTGATTTGGAAGTTAGGCTGGGCTGGCTCCCTTTCTAGTCATTGGATGGAAGTTGAGCTTCAGAGCTACCTATATTTGCCAAAGACTAAGAGGAATTCTAGCTCTGACACACTCTGAAGTTGTCAAAAATGAATTCTGATCTTTGGTGGAATGCTGACACAATTATTCAGGCTGAATTGGACTTTTTTCACTAAAATTTTTTTTGGGTTGAAATAGAGTCTGATTCTTTTCAGTGTGAGAATTCTCTTACCTGACTTCTTTTACTTAAAGTGTGAGGCACTCAGGGTTAACAAACCAGTTTTCCTGAATACTCATCAGAAGCCTTTGCAAATGTTGATTGCCATGATGTACCTTTTAAAACTATATTTCACCACTGTTAAAAACCTATATGTGGTTCTAGTCTTTTCCAAAAATGGATTGTGAGCTGTGTTGCTACCTCTGAGCATGCAAAAGAAATTGAGAGAATCTCAGACTTAAGTGGTCTTGCTTACAGTATCCATGAAGAATTTTGAGTTCTGACAAAAAACCCTCTTCTGAACTTTAGGCCTCATCTTGGGAATATCAAGCCTCCTCAGAATTTTTGCTTGTGGATGTCTCTGATGTGCAGAAAGGGGTGAGAAGGTGATCTGGACACAATCACTAAATAAGCTGAAACTGTGATCTGTGTCTGTGTTTGCATATATGTGTGTGTGAATTTTCTACAAGGCCAAAAGTGTGAAAAGAAATTAGATCATGACAGAAGGCAGGACAAACAAAGAAAGAGAGAAAAAGAGTGGAAAAACAGAAAGAGGAAGGGGAAGGAGAAAGGGAGGTTATACCTGGCCTTTTATTTTTGAAATAACCTTGTACTCCTTTTCAATTTTCTCTTCAGAACTGCTCCCCCACCCACCCC
>NW_020799142.1:28893746-28924604 GCF_003259725.1 Athene cunicularia
CCCTTAAGAGACAGTCCCTTCCCTTCCCTTCCCTTCCCTTCCCTTCCCTTCCCTTCCCTTCCTTTTTTTGTAGTATTGTCTCCAGTTATTTTTCATTCACCTGTGTTGGTTATTATTATTGGGTTTAATACTTATATTATGGAAATATTACTGAATGAAGGCAATCCCCAAACTGTACAAATTACATTAAGAGCTATTAGTAGTCTGAGCTACATTAAGAAAAAAAAGAACAATCCCCCCCCAAAAAAAGCACTTATGTCAGTCCAGCTGTGAAGATGTCATTAAAAGAAATACAGAAACAGGGTTACTGTTATGCAACTAGACAGAAACCTCATCCTTCCACAATGCTGTAGGCAATATTTCCAATCACAGAGCATCAGCCTGTGATGAGTCTCACACCTACAACACCAAAGCTTTGATCCCCACCACTTGAGTTAACTCTGATAATGGGAAACAACAATAGACCCTAATCTTCAAGTTGAGTAGTCATAGTCATTAAAGTATGGTCCTCACTTGCACCTCACAGAGCCATTCAGTGTGCAAAAATATTTGTAAGATTTTTCTCAAACCCCATTAAATATTTATATTTCAAGGATTATTAACAATGTGTCCAGAGATCTCTGAAGTTTCAGCTACACTACATCTATAAATGAATCTGGGGAGCCAATTAAATGCAGTTACCCTAACAAGATTACAATATTGTAAAAAGCTGCAGTCCTTTTGACATATTACTCTTACTGGTATAAAACCTGGAATGACACAGTTAAGATCAAATCAGGGGATAGATATTATCTGTGTTGTCAACAGAAGTCTGTTGTAGAACAATTAAGGTATTTCATTCATACTTGGCGATACAGTTAAATATGGGCAGGGAACATTTATGGCATATATTTTATTTTAGTCTTCATTTATTTTAGACTTCAAGGGACTTTAAAAGCATTTCATCACCAAGTCTAACAGCAGGCTTGAGTTATCAAGATTAATCTCTCATTTCAAGTTCAGTTAAGAACAAGCATAAGCTTGTCTTCAAATTTATTTATTCCTAATATCATTGCCTGGAGATGTACCTAGGCACAGACCAGATATGAGCTATCACCCCTGTGTTGGTGGGGCACAGACTTGTGTGGTGTTCTTATGTGGCATTCAACTGCCTCATCCTTCTCAGCATACATTAAGCTAAATCCCAGCTGACTTGCAGATCTCCAGGTTTTTTTCTTCCTGTGTACAGCAAAGACATCCTACACTGGAGTTACCTGTCTTTTTGTATCTACAAAGTACATGCACAATGTACTCCGCTTGAGTAAGTTCCATGGGTAACAGAGAGAGAAAAGAAATTGACTCTTCTAGTTTGCTGTACATCTGATATATTTAAATATCTTCTTAAAAATAGGTGTGGTATATAAATTGTCTTTAAAGGGAACAAAGGGTAACTAACTCAAATGTCATTGTATATGCTGTAAAAGTTTACATTTAATTTGAAGAATCCTGACCTTTATGTCATTTGTGATAAGGTTTGTTTTCCCTGTTCTGTGTGCTCAAAAGCTTAGCCCTAGCCCTAGCAACAAAAGTTTTTTTTACCTCCATTTCTTTTGGGGGCCAAGAAGTTTAGCTGCTCATTGTTACTGTGTGTGTCTTGCTGGGAGGTGGCATTTCTTTTACAGATCTGCGTAACATCTGGAATTGAAATTTATTAGAAGTTGTTTGTTTGTTTGTGTTTTTTTTCCTTTAGTTCTTTCCACCCTCAACCTCTTTTACCTTACTTTTCTTGCCTTCCTTTCATGGTCAAAGGTAAGCATAAATCTATCCTTGTCATGCATGACAAGATTTCATTTTTTACTCTGCAGGTGGTAAGGATGGAAGTTGAAATGATGATACAGATCCTCTTCACCTCAGTCAGGAGCAGGCTGTCTGCAATCCACACATTCAACATTTCTTTCTTCATACTTATTTTGTGAGCAAGTGCTGCATTAGCAGAAAGAATCAGAGGGACAAAAAAAGTACAAATTATTTCTCTTCCAGTGACTCTAAGTCATCATGGAGATCTTTTTGTGCTGGACTATTCACACATGGTTGAGTTAAATATAGATATCAGTTACAGCTGTTAACAGAATTTATTTACATATAGAGTGTATATAAAAAGTAGTTTATAAAAAGGGTAAGGATTGTTAAGTGATATAAAGCAGAGAGATTGTATTTAAGAACCTGCAGTGAACATTGTCTGTTTTAGAAGGCTTTTATCAATTTCATAAACTGAAAGATAATGTTATGATCTGGTGATTTGGATACTTTTAGTCTTTGACATGTAGCAATTCTCTGGCAGCCATTCTTCATGCACATACACAACAGGAATGCTAATATAAACAGATTGGAAACTAGTTGTAGGACCAAAACACCTGTTCTATGTTTTATAGACTTTAAGCTATTTGTGCAAATGCTGATAAAAAGAAAAGAGGACTTCTACAGGGAAACTGATGTACTGATGAACTTTAGGCCTGGATTCATTGTAGCTGCTTTTCTGGAAGCCTGTAGTCTACACTGTCCCTAGGAAATACTTATCTCTTGCTACTGACCACAGCATGAGACTAAGGCATCTCTGATCCTTATTTCATCCTTTTAGTTTAGTATTTGAAAATGGACAAAAATGAACTAGTTTGCATTGAGATCTATGTGGACTTTGAGTTACAGACAGGAGTTTTGTGATTTGAGCCACAAAGCCTAGCTCCCTTTCTGTTTCTATGCTGAAAAAATACTCCATACAACTCAGAAAGCATGCCTACAGGAGATGAAAACAAGTTAGTAATTCATTGTCTTGCTGTTCCAGTTTAACAGACAGACTGGATTAAAAAAAAAAAAAAAAAAAAGAGCTGGTTGCTTATAACTCTAGTCCTTATGCCCACTAGGAAATTAAATACTAGGGACACTGGCTGTTTGTGCCAGTTAGTTTCAGTGCCATAAAAAGGATTTGTCTCATTCATCTGCTAGTATAAACATTGTGTCAGCTGATCATTTAGTGTCTTGAGTGAAAAGTTAGTATATCTTTCCACCTGTTCCACTGCAAACCAGACATGCCATAACTGAAAAACACACAGCTCTTTTCCTTCTCCTATTTCTTCAAAGTTAAAAAAAGACCAAGACAAAACCAAAAACAAAAAAAAAACCCACAACCCTACCCCTGAGAACATGCAGGCTACTTTCTTTTCCTCATCGGCTTGCAGATTTTTTAAGGGACAAATGTAAATTCAAATCGTATTCGATGTCAGGCCCCTTGGTTATGGAGAAGAGCAGCTTACATAAAATCCTGACTTTAACAATCTTGGAAGGCCTTACAAACCACTGAAGACCTGTTAGTTTTGAGACTGTATGTATCTTGGTTAACCTTGGTCTGTAAATTAAGGATAATTACCTCCTGCTATTCCGACCTCTCCCGTGTCTGCAGATACCTGGAACCTGAGACTGACACATACAAAAGTATTGCAAGGCCAAATTAAGAGACACAAGCACAAAGCAAACAACTTGAGGAGGGAGGAGGCAGAGCAATGGAAGTAAAAACAAACAAAAAAATATCCATCATGAACGATGGAAAAAGTCTGTCATTATTACTTTAGAAGTGCAGAATTTGAAGACACGTTGTTATTAAAGCAGCATAAAGAGAATGAAGAGGCTGAATTTGTAAAATTAGTTTAGAAGTATAAAGGAATATATATAATATATATATTACTATATATATTATATTTTATATAAAATCTGTATATAAAATGATATGGAACAAATATATGCAGAAAAATTAAAGGTGAGTCAAGTACTTTGCAGCATATCACCTTTCCATTGAACCATCCTAAGCTCTTCTTTGCGTCTCATGTTTGTTTAGAGTAAAATTCACTCTCCAAGTGAAAGGTGACTCTGAGCCCTCCTTACCAGTAAGTTTACCACAGAGCAGAGAGAGAAACTTGAGTTGTGAAAAGGGCTGAAGGCTGAGCAGTACCAGACATTGCTTCCTTACTTTTGCTGCCCTCTTCCATCCATGGCATGCAAAAACTGAGCTGAATATGTAAAATAAAGGTGTGGGATTCAGCGTGACGTTTGTACCAGCTCCTGAATGGGAATGGGCAGCATTTATTTCTGTCCTACACCCATTTCCTCTCAGCTTAGTAAAACTTGGATAACTATTCTGTGTCAGTGAGGGATTTCACTGGCAGCATGTAAGACATTTGCTATACAATAAACTGTGCACTTCTCAGACTGCCACTAATATTTAACTTATGCCTTCAAAACACTGATGACATTGTGAAACTAACAATAGGTCTCATATGGACAAGTTGTGTGTCACATGTTAAATGGAAATATTGTCCGAAGAAAATTAAACAGTGTATAAGAAACTATCTTGTCTAATAAAATCTTAGATCACATTAAAAAATAGTATTTAAAAAACATACAAAAAAACCAATCAAGCAAGACACACACACACACCCCCCCAAAACCCAGTCCAAAGTCTCAGAGGAGTATATTTCTGACAAATTGCTGTTAATTTTTCAGTAGAATTTCCATTTTGTGTTTCAGCCAGAACTTAAAGTTTTTGCCCTATCCAAATCTATAACTCACAAAGTGGTTCTTTCAATAGAATCATAGAATCGTTTTGGTTGGAAGGGACCTTAAAGATCACAACTTTTTGCTCTTGACTTTCACAACTTCTCTGAGAAACCTGTTCCACCCCCATCTTGAAAAAAGTCTTTTTATGTGTAATCTAAATCTAATACCTTTCAGTTTAATACTGTTGCCCCTTGTCCTGTCAATAAAGGCCCTGGTAAAAAGTCTCTCTGTCTTTCTTATAAGCCCCCTTCATATACTGAAAAGCCACAATAAGTTCTCCTCAGAGACTTCTCCAGATTGAAAAAAACCCCAAACTGTCGGCCATTCTTTATAGGAGAGGTGTTCCAGCCCTCTGGTCAATTTCATGTCTCTCCTCTGGACTCACTATAACAAGTCCATGTGCTTCTTTTACAGAGGAGCCCTAACTGAAGCCAGTACTCAGAGGGGGGGGGGGGTCTCATGAGAACAGTGTATAGGGGGACAATCACCTCCCTTGACCTGCTGCCCATGCTTCTTTTTAAGTATACCAGGATACAATGGCTTTCCAGGCTGCAAGGGCACATTTCTTGCTCATATCCAATTTTTTATCTGCCTTTATCTGGAAGTTATTCTCCACAAGGCTGCTCACAATTAATTCATCCCCCAGTCTGTATTTTATTGGGGATTGTACCAACCCAGGTGCAGGACCTTGTACTTGGCCTCGTTGAACTACATGAGGTTCATGAAGCCAGTCAAGGTCTGTCTGGACGGTAAACCTTTACTCAAGTGAATCAACTGCACCAGTCGACTTGGTCTCATCTGCAAACATCACTGCGCATTCTGTTTATGAAGGTATTAAATACTACTGGTCCAAGTATAGACACTTTAATTTTGTTTGAAGAGTGTCTGCATGCATGTGTGTGTTCATGTGTGCCCATGTGTATTTGTGTGTATGCTACGACTTCATTTCTGTGAACAGACTGAAGAAAACAATGGAGTTCTGGGAAAGAAGTTTCCTAGAAATGAGAAATAATTCCTGATGTCTTAATTCTTTCAGAGAACCAGCTCATCCATGGAGCAGAAAAGCATGAAGACCTTGCCATTTTTTCTGTTTATCTGAACTTGTCAACTTCTGTCTCTGTTGGGTGTTTTTTGCAATTCTCCGAACTATACCATATAACTTAAACCAGGGAAGAGGTAAGGTAGACCAGGGAGAAAGGTAAACCAGTATTATGCTGAGGAGAAATGTAGAAAAGGGGAGGAGGGAAGGAAAGAGAGAGTGATTGCTGGCTCTGTATACCAGCTGAACAGCTGTAATGTGTTAGCAGTTATTGTGTATTTGCACTTGTTCAAGGAATTTTTACAAAGGCAAAATTAACAGAGGTAGAAGAAAAGATTTGTCTTAGGTATGAGCTGCAGAGCTTGACAAGTGAGACAATTATGAGTTTGGATGACAGTGTAAGCCTGATTTTCCCAACAGGAAAATAAAAAGAAAAAAGGAACCAACTCCAGGAAAAAAAAAAACAAACAAAAAAAACCCACCAAACTTCTTCTAAAAAGGACCAGATTTATCTATCTCTTTTTATTTAAATAGGTAATTAAGTCAGACATTTTAACCCTACCAAACTTCACTTAAATACTGATTTTTGAAAAAAAAAAAAAAAAAAAAAAAAAAATCTGAGGTATGTACAATAGATTATTTTTAAAAAGTAATTATTGTTATCATTGTTATCATAACCAGGAATTAGATAACAATTACACCTGATGTCATAAACTGATATGAGTAAAACAAATTACCTCAATCTTAAATTCACAGAGAGAAGTAATCTGAAAGCATGTACCTTAGATACTACGCTGTTGATCTCAACAAGAAATCAGAGAGGCAGTGCTCTTAAGGGGTTTGAGATCTGACTCTGCATCTGTGGAGACATTACACAAACAACAAGCACATACATGAAACAGATTTCTAAAATACACAGTACTGGCATATATAAATGCACATGATGTTTTTGAAATTAGTACTGTAAACAGGTTGATGGTAGGGCACTTTAGTTTTTTTACACAAATGTTTTAGTATTTTATCCTTTAAACATCAAGCACAAGAATAATCCTTGAAAAAAACAAGGCTGTGAAAGTTGCTAGTCAAGCAGTCAAAAATTCTAGAATTTAGGATGCCATAATTAAATGGTTAATTGATGCAAATGAAGCTGCTTACACGATCACGTGCTATTTTTTATGTGCAACCTTTGCTTATTCACTTGTCACTACTTTCTACTTTAGCAACATGGGAAGACAGACCGGAAGCAACTTCCTGAGTAAAGACAGACAGTCTTCTGCCCTATACACAACATATGGTATAATTATATGCATAACTTTACTGATTTCCTCACTGAAAAAGGCTGTTTTTCCCCACAAACCTCACTAGAAGTCTATTCTGAAATCTCACTGCTCTAGCAATTTGTACTCTTCTCCATTTTCTTTTCAGTTTAAATTTGTCTATGACCAACATATCCTATTTATTCTTATGCCAATGCTGGTGCTAGATTAAATAGCTCATGTCTCTCCTTGGTGAATTCTCCCTTCATTTATTTATAGACAACCATCATATCCTTCTAAGTCTTCATTTTTCTTGGGTAAACAAACCTTGTTTTCTCATGTCCCCTCCTATGACAGGCTTTCTGTCGTTTTGATCACTGTAATAGACCTGCTCCACACTTGGATCAGCTTCAGCTCATTTTCCTTCACAAGTCCTGTCTTACAATCTCTAATTACTCTTATAGCCCTTGAGATGGTTATTCACATTCTTATTTTTTCAATCCATCTCTACCTATTGCCACTATTCCTCTCCCACCCTAATACTTACACTAAGGAGACAAATTCTTCCTTTTTTCAAACCATATAGCTTGAACGAATTCCAGAGTTGCTCTTCATTCAAGTTCTTGATATCCTCAGTCCAGCTAGCTTCCCCTCATTCATCAGAAACTGTCCTTTAGAAATCGAGATCCTTTGTTACTGATCTCAGTTCATTTAGCTTCTTATTTAACATCAGTTGAATCAGCTGGCATTCAGATGATCCAAGTTTCATTACTTTTGTCACCAGCACATTTAAAATACTCTGATTTCTTACAAAATAAATACCTTTACAACTCTTCCAAAACAAGGAAAACCTCAGGACTGTCTGAATATAGCTGACTCAAACCAGAACAAAGTTTAATCATAATATCCCAATGAGGTGACATATGATTAAGAGAAAGCATTTTTGATCCACAGTTATTTACATGTGATGAACCCAATTGCCAGTGTCAGTTTTTCCCAGGATGCTGGTGAATTTTTTTTGTAAGTTAAGGGCTACAAAGTATAACGTTAGAAAACCCCAAACAGTGGAATAAAATTAGAAGATGTGATTTTGATCCCTGGGCTTTGAAGTGTTTCCTACAAAATGGTGTACTGTAGAATCAACATGGCTGGCAACACAAGGAGCTCAGCACCTTCCAGAGGTGGTTAGTACCTTCCCATATTTAATCTTTCATGTCTAATACAAAAATTGAATTATCCCATTCCCTATTATCACTTGTTCTCCACTGCCATATTGCAAATGTAAAATGATTCCAGAAAATGATTGCGTCTGTGCTTCCAGTTTCTATATAATGCTTAACTACTCAGGTGCAACATGTACAGACAAAAGTAAGTAAAACAGTAAGAAGCACATTGTTTAAATATTTATGGGCTTGAGTTTAAAAAATGAAACATCTGGGATTCATTGGTTTGGGGTTTTTTTTGTCTTTGACACTACTTTTCCAAAAGAATAAGAACACAAAACAAGGAAAAAAAAAAACCAAACAAAAAAAAAAGCCCAGATACTTTTCTGTTTAAATATAAATGTTCACTTTCCAAAGAAAGAAAAAGAGCAAGAAAGAGAAAGAGTGAGGGGCATTGACACCCTCAGGGAAAATTTCATCTCAAGAGAACTGACCTTTCAGAGAAAGCAAATTAAATTATCTTTCTCATCTTTTACTAGGGCTGTGACATCATTAAAATTCACGTTACATACCAGCATGCTTTGTTTTGTATTCATAACCTTAAACCAAAATTAATCAGTTGTCACATAGAGTTAACATATTTGTTAATGGTGCCCAAGCCAAAATATTAATAGTCTTAAGAAGACTAGCTTCAATGTAAAATAACATAGATATTGTAGGGCAAATCTTCCTCACCTTGCATCAATCTTTGTAAAAGTGATCCAGATCATGTTGAGTTGGGGGTGAAAGCATTCAGAAAAATCACAGCATCATGTAGATTGAAAAAGACCTTGAAGATCATCCAGTCCAATTATTAACCTCAAATTGACAGCTCCCAACTACACCAGACCCCTCAGCTCTGCATCAACCCAACTTAAACCCCTCCAGGGATGGGGACTCCACCACCTCCCTGGGCAGCCCATTCCAACAACCAACATCCCCCTCTGTAAAGAAAAACTTCTTAATACCCAGTCTAAACGTTCCCTGGTGCAATTTGAGACAATTACCTCTTGTCCTATCACTTGTTACTTGGTTAAAGAGACTCATCCCCCCTCTCTGCACCCTCCTGTCAGGGAGCTGTAGAGGGTGATGAGGTCTCCCCTCAGCCTCCTCCTCTCCAGACTGAACCCCCCAGTTCCCCCAGCCTCTCCCCAGCAGACCTGTGCTCCAGACCCTGCCCCAGCTCCGTTGCCCTTCTCTGGGCATGCTTGAGTCACTCAATGGCCTTTTTGGGGTGAGGGGCCCAACACTGAACGCAGGAATCAAGGGGCGGCCTCCCCAGTGCCGAGCCCAGGGCTCAGATCCCTTCCCTGTCCCTGCTGGCCACGCCAGTGCTGACACAAGCCAGGATGCCATTGGCCTTCTTGGCCCCCTGGGCACACTGCTGGCTCCTGTTCAGCCGGCTGTCAATCACCCCCCAGGTCCCTCTCTGACTGGCAGCTCTCCAGCCACTCCTCCCCAGGCCTGTAGCGCTGCTGGGGGTTGTTGTGGCCCAAGGGCAGCCCCCGGCATTTGCCCTCAGTGAAACTCCCCCAGTTGGGCTCAGCCCATGGCTCCAGCCTGGCCAGGTCTCTCTGCAGAGCCTCCCTGCCCTCGAGCAGATCAACACTCCCACCCAGCTGGGTGTCACCTGCAAACTGACTGAGGGTGCCCTCCATCCCCTCCTCTGGGTCATCAGTAAAGATGTTAAACAGGAGTGGCCCCAGCACCCAGCCCTGGGGGACACCACTCGTGACCGGCCGCCAACTGGATTTAACTCCCTTCACCACAACTCTCTGGGCCCGGACATCCAGACAGGTTTTACCCAGCGAAGCGTGTGCCCATCCAAGCCACGAGCAGCCGGTTTCACCAGGAGAATGCTGAGGGAAATGGTGTCAAAGGCCTTGCTAAAGTCAAGGTAGACAACACCCACAGCCTTTCCCTCATCCCATAAGCAGGTCGCCCTGTTGTAGCAGATCAGGTCTGTCTGTCAGGACCTGCCTTTCATAACCCCATGCTGACTGGGCCTGATCCCCTGGTTGTCCCACTTATGTTGTATGACGTTACTCAGGATGAGCTGCTCCATCAGCTTCCCAGGCACCGAGCTCAAGCTGACAGGCCTGTAAATTCCTGGACCATCCTTCTGACCCTTTTTACATATTGGAACCACACTGGCCAATTTCCAATCTGTCGGGACCTCCCCGGTCAGCAAGGACTGCTGGTAAATGATGGAGAGCACCTTGGGGAGCACCCAGCCAGCTCCTTCAGCACCCTGGGTGTATCCTGGCCGGTCCCATAGACTTGTGTGTGTCTGTGTGATGCAGCAGGTCACTGACTGTCTCCTACTGGACTGGGGGTTGGTCATCTCCCAGTCTCTGTGTTCTGGCTGAGGAGGCTGGATTCCCTCAGTACAACCAGACTTGTTACTAAAGACTGAGGCAAAGAAGGCACTAAGCACCTCAGCCTTTTCCTCATCACTCCTTGCCATGTTTCCTCCTGCATCTAGCAAAGGATGGAGTCTCTCCCTGGTGTGTCTTTTGCTGTCGAAGTACTTATAGAAACATTTCTTGTTGTCCTTGATTGCTGAAGCCAGATTAATTTCTAGCTGGTCTTTAGCCCTCCTGATTTCCACCCTGCATAGCCTCACAGCAGCTTTGTAATCTCTGTGAGTGACTAGCCCCTTCTTCCAAAGGCTGTAATCTCTCATTTTCTCCCTGAGTTGCAGACAAAGCTCCCTGTTCAGCCAGAGTGGTCTTCTCTGCTGCTGGCTTCTCTTGGAGCACCTGGGGACAGCCTCCTCCTGAGATATCAAGATTTCCTTCTTGAAGAGTGCCCAGCCTTCCTGGACCCCTATACCCTTCAGGACCATCTCCCAAGTGATTCTGTCCAGCAGGTGCCTAAACAAGACAAAGCCAGCCCTTTGGAAGTCCAGGATGGCAGCTCTGCTGCCCCCTCTCATGGCCTCTCTAAGAAAAGAGAACTCCATTACTTCATGATCACTGTGCCCTAGTCGGCCTCCAACTGCCACATCCTCCACCGGTCCTTCTCTGTTCACAAAGAGGAGATCCAGCAGGGCACCTTCTCTGGTCGGTTCCCTCAGCAGCTGTGTCAAAAATTATCTCCCACACATGCCAAGAGTCTCCCAGACTGGTCCCACTCTGCCGTGTTGTATTTCCAGCAGATGTCTGGGAAGTTAAAGTCTCCCACAAGAACAAGGGCAAGTGATTGTGAGGATTCTCCTAAGTCCCTATAGAATAGTTCATCCACCTCTCTGTCCTGGTTGGGTGGCCTATAGTAGACTCCTACTACAACGTCTGCCCTGTTGACCTTCTGCCTGATTCCAACACAAAGACACTCCACACTTCTGGTTTGAGCAATTATAACAGTCCTTTACGTACAACTCCACTACACCACCTTTCCTTCCTTGTCAATCCCTTCTAAAGAGCTTGTAGCCATCAACTGGTGCACTCCAGTCACGGGAGACATCCCACCATGTTCCTGTGTTTGCCACTACATCATCATTTCCCTGTTTCTTCATGGCTTCAAGCTCCTCCTGTTTGTTACCTATGCTGTGTGCACTGGTATCGATGCACGTCAGATGGGCTGATGTCCCCACCACCTTTTTGCATTTAGAGGTCATTCCAGGATCAAGAAAAACATTGTATCTTACACTTAAGTGTTTAAGAATTAGCATCCTCTGAAGTAACTTGTCACTACTATTCCTATGTGATGCTTGGAGGAAAGAAAGTGTGAGAAGAGCAACCTCTGGAAGAGCTGCTGCAGTCCTTTTAGCTTACCAAATGCTCTGTTGTCCTATGGCAAGATGTCGCCTCAATATTTGCTATGGGAAATCTCAAAAAACATCAGTTATTCTGTAACCCCTTTACTTGGGAGATCAGTTTAGACCTTGGATTTCCAAAAGAGTTGAGACCTTATATGATTATAATAATTTTAGTACATCAAATGTTCAGGCTGTTCTTGTAGTCAATGGAGAGAACTGAACACTAAGAGTGAGAAAATCTGTGTGCAATTTCAAGGGGGCAAAATATGAATAGGGAAAGAATAAGAAATTAAACATTAGTCCCCTTTCAATAAAACCCCCCAACTATATTTAAGAATTCCAGTGGTTCTGAATTAGAGTATGTTAAACAAACAAACAAACAAACAAACCCCCCACAACCATAAACCAAAACCAAAACAAACAAACAAATAAACCCACAAACAAAATAAAGATTTGGGTTTTTCATTTTGGATATATATGTGAGAAAAAGATAAAGGCAAACAGACAGGATATACTGTATGTTTCAGGGAGGACACTGCTACTCTGTATGAAAGTCTTTCAGCCTGTAAGTTTTGTGAAAATTATTTTATACGTCCATATAACACCTTAGTTAAAATATAACAACACCGTAGAGACAAGATATATCACCATAGAGAAATAAAGATTTCCCCAGAGTAATAAAACATGTCAATGAATAGCTCAGAAATGGGTTAATGTAACTACATATCCAGATGCCTTTCTTTACAATGTTACATACGAGAAATTAATTCTCACAATATAGAATTGATTTCTCCCTAAACAAGATATTTGTTTTTGTAAAATAGTCTATGCCCACCCATACTATAAATTTATATATATATATAAATTTATATATATATAAATATATATATATTTAAAATATATTATATTAAAATATATTATATATAAAAAATATATATTTTATATATATATATATATATATATAATGAGGTTAGACATAATGTAGAGTATGTCCCACAGATTTTAAAACTATTTTTTTCCCCCCATAAAAATATAATTTCAAACATTAAATTCTGCATTATATACTGTTTGGGCTGTCTTAAGGCTAGGTTTTTGCCTGCATACATTTGCACAAGTCCTTCAATTTCAATGGGCACAAAGATGTTACTGTGGGAATAATAATAATTTTGAAACTCCTGTACAACATGGGAAGATGTTCCAAACAAGGCAGTTTCTGAAGGTGTTTCATTTGAGATAGGAACCTAGTTTTTGTTATATTCTGAACATCCTTTGAAAATCAAGGTATTTGAAAGTGTCACAAAAAGATCCACTTCCCAAATCATATCGCTTTTAGTAATCATTGCCAGTGATTTGAAATAATGTCTAAAAACTGAGGTACAGGAACAAAGCTGAGGAAGAAGGGTAAGACTGATAAGCTAGTCAGGCTGTATTCAGTTCCAAGAAAAAAAGAAATCATACAATATTTAACAATTTGTAAATGCCTGGCAGACATGGAATAGTTATACACCAACCAGACTGGCTTTGTCAAGAACAGTTCATTTATTTTCCTTCTGTACTAGTGTAACGAGTTTTATGAAAAGAGGAGTACCAGAAAAGAATGGATGATGAGAAAATACGTTCAGATATTGCTACTCTTGTTCATTGTATGCTGGCTCTTGTCCCATTCCTGGATACTACTGAGAAGAGTCAGACTTCTTTACTCCTTGCTATCAGATATTTATATATACAGGTAAGATCCCCCATGAGACTTCTCCAGGCTGAACAGTTTCAGCTCTGTCAGACTCTCCTGATATCACAGATACTTCAGATCCTTAATTATCTCTATGAACCTTCACTGGATGCCCTCTGTTATGCTTATGTCTTCCTTGTACTGGGGAGCCCAGCACTGGGCACAGAAATCCAGATGTGTCACACCAATGCTGAGCAGAAAGGAAGAATCATGTCCCTTGATCTGCTGGCAATGCTCTCCTTAATGCAGCCCAGGAGGCTGTTAGACTTTGCTGCAAAGGCATGTTGCTGGCTTATGGTGAACTTGGTGCCCCCAAGACCATCAGGGCTTCCTCTACAGACCTGCTTCTCATCTGGTTATTGCTCAACCTGTGCTGGTACATGAGGTTATTCCTTCCCATGTGCACAATCTGTCAGTCCCCTTTTTTGAAATTCATGAGGTTCTTGAGTGTCCATTTTGCCCAGCCTGTTGAGAACCCGCTGAATGGCAATGCAGCCACCAGCATCACGTCATCTGCAAAGGTGTTAAACAGTATAGGACCCATTATGGACCCCTGGGATACACCACTAGTGACTAGCTTCCAGATGAACTTTGTCATGATGATCGCAATGCCTTGAGCCCAGCAGATCAGCTATTTTCAAGTCACCCTGTGTACACATACTGACTCTGTATTTCATGTTTATCTAAGGCTATGTTAAGGGAAATAGTGTTAAAAACATTTATAAAGTCAAGATAAAAATAACATCTGGTCTCCCTTCACCTACCATCTCAACAGAGATTTTTCAGGCTTGCCTGCCCCCTTGTAAATACATCTGACTACTCATGAACACTTTCTTGTCATTCATTGTTTTTGGAAGTGATTTCTGGGACTATTTTCTCTAAGATCTTTCCAGAGCCCAAGGTGAGGCTGACCAGCCTGTCATTCCTTGGATCCTCCTCCTTGTCCTTCTTGAAGATAGAAATGAAATTTTCTTTTTTCCCATCATGAGGAACCTCCCCCATTCTTCATGACCTTTCAAAGACTATTGAGAGTCATATCATGCAGTTCCTTCAGCAGTTGTGGGTGCATTCCACAGGGTCCCATGGACTTATGTATATCTAATCTATTAAAATCTTCTAAAACCTAATCCACCTCTACTGAGGATAAATCTTCCCTGCTCCAGATTTTCATTCCGATGACAGGGACTGGGGTTTCCTGAAGGTCGGTCTTACCAGTAAAGACTGAGGCAAAGAAAGCACTAAAATTCTCTCCCTGTGCCATGTTCTTTGTCATTACATCTCTGTGCCAATTCAGCAATGAGGCCACATTTTTCTCAGCCTTCCTTTTGCTACTGTTATACTTGTAGAAGCTTTCTTGTTGCCTTTCACATGACTAACTCTATGCCAAGAGGAACGACAAATTTATTGGAGGGCATGACTTAAATTTATAATAGGTCTGAAAAACTAGAGAATTTATTGACATTCTTAAACTTTTTTTTTTTTTTTTAAATCTTAAAAACCCCTTTTCATTTAAATTCAGGTGGGAAATGAACGGGCAAGAGGGACCAGTACATTAAAGATGGCTCAGTCAACTACATAAATATAGCATAGAGAACAATGGAATATGTGATTATAATCAGTTGAGTTGCAAAAGAAATAAAAAAGGGAAACCATCATATAATGATACGAGCATTACGCATGGAAAGAAATACTGCAAACAAGACATAAGAACTCATCCTTCAACTTAGTGTTAGTGAGTTATGACATCCATTGTATTACATTTTTGGCTTGATTTTTTTTTTTTTTTTTTTAATTAATGAGTTGAAATAAATGGCTATTTTGTGTACAAAAGGTAAAGAGGGCACTGGAAACCGCCTCCGTATAAAAATGAAAAAAGGAAGATGATGATTTGTTCACTGTGTAACATAAGAATTGGGCTTAAATCACTCCAGACATCAGAAAAACCTTTCCAATGAAAATGAGAGTGTAGCACTGAAACCAGCTGCTGGGAAGGATGTGGAGACTCCACCACTGAATTCTTTAAGAGTTATTTGAAGAGTCTTCTGTTAAAATGATGAAGGTAAATCTGATCCTGCCATAGGGCAGACAGATGAGTTAGATGGTATCTTGTGATCCTGTACAGCCATATTTTGCTATGATTCTAAGACTATATTACACGTGAAAACACATGTGCTTAAAGATAAGCATACGTATAAAGATTTGCAGGATCAAGATATATAATTTAAAAAGAAATCAGGAATATTGGGGGAGAAGTAGTCTGAAGTCTTAGATGGATAGCTTTTTGCATCTACAATTCTGTAAATGTTTGCTTATTCGAATCAATCCCACATCAGTGAAATCAAATTATTTAAATTATTCAAGATCTAAATGTGCTAAAATTCATGCGGGTCCTGTTTGCAGTTAGTTTATGCCTATTAGGCGCTCCAGCCAGCAATAAAGAAGAAAGAATCTGGGTACTTGCCAGCTAGAGAATGGCATTGTGTTCACACATCAAAAGCAATAGAAAGAAAGCCTTCATGTTTATGGGCTCATGTTTGCATGACAACATTTTTTCCTCCTTTTATTTAAAGCTGAAGCTCTAAAGATGCCTTTGAAGAGAAAGGATTCTGAAGGTAGAAATATCGATCATTAATTTAACCCCTTACTTTACTAAGCTGAAAGCAATCATGTCCAGATTGACCTTTACTGATTTTCAGGTTACATTTACCTTAACAGAACCTACAAAGAAAAAGGGTATAAAATCCAGCTATCCAGTGAGACCTTTGTTCTTATGATGCAATAGTGAAACCCAGGCTTCAACTGCAAAAGGTTTATGATGATGATGATGATGATGATGATGATGATGATGATAATAATAATAATAATAGACATATTTTTCTTTATATATTTTTACTCAGTAAATTCATATTCTAGGATAACTGGAAAGTGATTTTGCTACCAATTCATTTATTGTTCTCTCTTACACAGACATGCACAATATTCAGATGCTTACTACTTAAATTAAGTCTTGTAAGTAAAAATAACCCCAGACTTTTCATGGTTAGAGAAAGTACTCTGGTTCTATGTAAACTGATTCAACATGGCATGTGTGTGATTTTAAACATATGAATAGTTATAATAGAGTCATCAGTACTATTCAAACACCTCTGAATTAACCTGATTTTTTTTGTGAGCGTGGCCAGGATATTTGCATCTGGGGTCTTTTAAGAAGTTGCTAGTCTTTCAGGAGAAGAAAAAAAAAGACCAAAAACATACCAACAAATGAACAGGGTCAGGTTTCTGTCCCATAGGCTGTCCTTCTGGAAAATCCCCTTTAATACAGATACATATGATGATACACATGCATTAAATTATATCGTTTCTGTAACTTGCTTTGCACTCAAAGCAGAGAGGTTCAAGGGACCCAGCTAGGTGCTGATATGATGGAGACCCACGTGCCTTAGAAATCTCATCTAGGTCCTGAAAGCTGACAGTTGTGGGTGGTCTGAGAAGATCACCATTGCACCAGTGAAGGTCTCCTGCTGACAGTGTTGGTGCTCACTCACATGTGCTCCCAAAAAGAGGCAGTACCATGTCATGCTATTGCCCAGAACACACAGATAAATTATCCCAGTGCAGTGAATGCTATCTGTTGTGATTCCCAGTGTTGAAATGCTACTGCTCTGTGCTTTTAAGAGATCTACCATAAACAGAGTTCTGATCTTGACAAAGTTCTTAGTTTTGACATTGATAAGAGAAATGATAATCATAATAATTGCAAAATTACAGTAATGATAACAATAAGCAATAAGAACAGCAGTGGTGATTTAGTGTGGTGATTTATCTCTGATGATGAGGGTAATAAGAGCCAGCTCTCTGTGAAAAATTCTAAACAAAATACATGCTTTACAATTGTATTTTTGTGAGGCTTGAAAACCTGTTGACAATACCCAAGCAGAGTTTTGAAGTATTTATTGAGAACATTGAATAAAAGTAAGTAAATAAATAAAACACCTGTTTGAACTCAAGCTTATCTGAAAATTAACTGGCCTTCTTGGCCTGTGTTCTTGATATGCATGCAAAAACTGTGACAGTGTTAATGGTATGTTAATATATTCTTAAAAGGCTGAAAGAGTTGCCTTTGAAATTATTTGAAATGAAACAAAAAAAAAAAAAAAAGTGGAAAAGAAGAAAAGAGAGAGAGAGCAGACAAACAAAACAGAGGAAAGGAAACAAAATATATATGGAGAGAAGCAGTTTGATTGTGGGGTTGCAGATATTCCCTAAGGGGAAGGACAGAAGTACTACGAAACAGCTCTTTCCCTTTATCATGCAAGCAATTACTGGCAATTTGTTCTGGCCAGTAAAACTTCTGATATTATCATGGTTGCTGAGTAATTTATCATCAAAGTTTAATGTGAAAACAGGTGACTGTGTAATCACCAATCTAGGAACAGAAATAGAATCGTTATTATTTCTGCCTGAAGAGAGGGCTTTTTTTTTTTTTTTTTTCTTTTCCTTTCTGTCAATTGACTTAACGGCCAAAAGGCTGTTCATCACATCACCATGAATTATAAAACCTCTATTAAATATTCATAAAAGTTTTGAAATGAATGTGTGATAGAGATGAAAGCCAGGCTAATTTAAATACCTACCAGACCTGTCTTAATTACAGAGGTAAAATGAGATATAAAAATTATAGCAGCAAGGAAAGGAAAAAAAATAGTTGAAACAGTTCATTCCATACATTATGTGCATCTTCTTTTTAACCAGTGATGTGTAATTTGTACATAAGCTGAAGTATACAATACTATTGAAATAAATCAAGTTTTGAGTTCCATGTTGTTTATACTAATGGGACATTTTTGGCTCTGTGGGAAGAGACTAAATGAGAACTTGTTTTCTCATATGTGCTTTTGTGAGTATGTGTGGGCATGTGTAAGGAAATTGTTTAATTAACTGTAAAATGATAAAAAACAAAACAGTCACAAGTGTCTGCAGGTGTAAGGCTAAAACACAGTATGTAGGGAATAGCTGAAATATTTAAATTCTTTCTCTTACAAGTATCTATGTACTTACTCAGGCTCCTGGCCCCTTGTGAGATCTTTTAAGAATAGAGTTGTCCATGAATAGAGCAGTTCCAGGCTTAATCATGTTTAAGATCCTTTGGTAGAGCATGAAAGAGCTGATCATATAAACAGGCACAGTGAAGTACAGAATCAGGCCTTTGCTTTACATGAACACAGCTTGTCAGCTGCACACAGCTAGAATAATAAAACAAAACAAAACAAAACAAAACAAAACAAAAAAACCCACCAACAACCAACAACAAACAAATGAACCTAAAAATCTTTTGGGTCAGGACTCACAGGGGAATATGGACCGTAGAACTGCCAAGCCAGACCAGAATCTGTGTGTGATTCCTTTCACTTGGATTTAGACTATCATCAAACTGATGACAGCTCTTAAATTGGGCATCAAAATATATTCTGTTGTTTGTTTAGAGGAACCAGGTTTTCTAGCGCATGACTTATCCTATCTCAATTGCTAACTAGACACATGACATTTTTTTTTAGAAGACTGACATGGATCACGGTGTTCAGCGGTAGCAGATATGTAAACTTAGACTCCAAATCCTTGCCACAGCTACAGTGCAGAACGGTGTATTTGATAGCTACAGTCTGGTAACATAAGGAAAGTGCGAAGACCAAGCAGGTGAAAATTATCTAATTATTATTTGTCCTAATATTCAAGTTTGAGATATTTTGATGAAAACGGTAGAAAGAGTCAGAAACAAGCCATTGTGACATTTATTATTAATTTTTAAAAGAATCTTATTATATATCAGCATATACTTAAGACCACTCTTGGTCAGGTCTTAAAACAACTTCTTAAGACTATTCCAACACTTTTCCTGTGTTGCTAGTCTTATAGGTAGTACTATTGTTACCATCACTGTTAGTACTGCCCATTCTATTGCTGTTATTATAGTTACTCCCTTTTCATCAGCTATGAATTCATTTTCCTAGCATGGAGAAATCATCATGTTCCTTAGATTAAGCATACACTTAAGAACTCTTCTGGCTAGGGAAGAACTTGGTTATTCATGTACCATTTTTCAAATCACCACTCATGGTGGAGGATTTCAGAACAGTGTAAAATGAAAGCAAAACCCAAAATCCTTTGAGAAGCTCAGTTTAACAGAAGACAGCTAAAAGTTTGTGTTCATAGCTATCTTATTAGGATATGCAATCTATTTAGATAGAATTGACATATTTTACTTTGTTTTTCACTATGTCTCTAGGATCAACAGATTAAGTGTCTAAGGACCTGAGTTGATTTAATAATTAGCATAGTTTGATGTCTCTACAAATTCTTTATTAGGAAGGGTTGATATGAAAGAAGTAAGTATTGTAAAGAAAAGGGGAGGAAATCTTTGCTGACATCTCAAACCAAACAAAAGGTCCAGTCTGCCTTTATTCCAGGGAAAATTAAGTGGGTAACTTTAATGAATTGCAGTCTTTGTTTTTGTACATCTTTCTGTCTTTTTTCCTTCTATGAAGAGCTTCAAAATAGGCTTGTAATATCATGGAGTAAGTAGAGTAGTTCAGATTTTAAAAAACCTATATGTTTAGAGATTTCAGTCAATATTCAAACTAATTTTGAGCCAATCTCAAATGCAAAGCAAAGCTAGCTTACCTGTGTGTTATAATTTGTTTTGGTTTACTTTCTTGCTTTGTTCTGATGGTTTTTTAATCTTATTTCTAGTATACAGAGAGGTCAGGTAAGACAATGAAGATCATCAGATGAAAATAAATGCTGCACTGATTCTCTGGAGGTAATTGAAAAACTGTCCCTGGACAAGTTTTTAGAGTATTTGGGTTCTGTTTCAGACTCTCAGAGGATGTGGGCTAAGGGCTACTGACTGACTAGATTGCACTTCAGTTCCAATTTAGCAGACGTTAGACAGGAACTTCAAATACAATGCTCAGTTAAGACAGTGTTCATGCAGACATGTTCTGACCAGAGTTCACTATGTGCAGCATCTTTCTAATGCAATTTCAGTTTGAATAACTATGGGTTTTGACCAAGTACTGTGACTGTTCCGATATACAGATACTTAAGTCTCAGGATCCAATCAGCCATATGTGGTCTGCCTTGTCTTGTTCAGTCAACACTGAATATTTTACACAGGCCACCAGAAATTACCAGGAGGCTCAGGAGGTGACTTCACACACAGTTGACAAGTCTTTACTGTTTTAAAAATCTTGAGCTGGAGACATGGATCCTACAGAGTTTTGGAGTGGTATTGAGGGAGGGAGGTACTGAAATACCATTAAAATTAGTTGCCTACAGCCCTTTCTTTTTACACTGTAGTCAGATATAGGTAGCTAAAATCTAACAAAGGTGGCTGCAGCAGGTATTTTAACTGTCATATCAAAAAATTTTCAATACCCACTATCAATATGACACTAAATTTTGGGTTCCCATTAATGTCAGCCCATTTATAATTTTGGATTGCAGAATTACAAAAGGCAGATGACAAGATAGCTTTTCACACTTGCTATTGAAATTAATAATGATGACTACTACTTCCTTAAAAGAAAGGGTATGAGCTGGGGTTTATGTGGGTTTGGGTGTGAAAGTGTGTGCCTGGATTTGCTTGTTTTTCAGAAAGAAGACTCTGTTAAGCATGTGGTGATTTGCAAATCTGTTCCCATAGAAATATCACCCAGGGTGTTGGAAAGACTAAGGCTGGGCTATCTTGCTAATATCCCCAATTAAGGTGTGATATTAGCAGCCATGCATACTTTGGTTAGAGGTATTGGCGTGAATAAGAAAGACCTAAAATGGATGAGGGAACCTGAATGCAGTGGCAGGGAAAAGATCAGGGATAAAAATTAATAGGAGATGGAACTCTCTCTTCAGCTGACACAAATGCATACTGCTGGAAAAAATAGCAGGCACTCATTCATAATGATCACTACCTAATTGGAATCATTCTTTTGGATACATATCTTTAACAAAATGATATGTTTAATAGAGATGATAATGCAGTGCAGGACGTGAAACCCACTAGACTGACTGAGCATCTTATTGAGCTGCACGGAATGTGATGAACACTTATTTGGATTCTGCTTACAGGTGGACCCAAAATGAAATCTCAGAAGTCAATATTTTATCACCATCCCCTGCCTCCAAAAAAAATTGAATAAGTGAAGAGAAATTGATAGGAAATGTGTATGTGGTGTGTACTGGGGTCACTTTCGTGATGTGTTTGGTTTCTCCTCTTAATGTGGAAAAAGCAATAGTTATATTTCTCAGTATTTCCCATTCCAAATAAAAAAAAAAAAAAAAAAAAAAAAAAAAAAAAAAAAAAAAGAGAGAAAAGCAAGTAAAATGTCTGTTTTAAAGAGAGAGATATAAATAGATTTAAATTTTAGAGGAGCACATGCCTCGCAGGAGCTGGAATATGAACTTTGTGACTTCAGGCAGGTATACTGCCAAAGTTTTTTGATTGAAGTGTAAGGTCCACAAGCAACCACCATTTCCCCTGGTATATAAGATACAACATGTATATAACAAGCTTCTCTGCATATCAAGTCCAGCACACATCAAGAAAAAGATAATGAATTAATTTTTAAATACTGCAGCTTGAATTTACATTTTTTACATCGAAAAGTGTTACATTTTTGAATATTTAAGGAAATAAGATATTTTGGATCCTCAGTTTCTGGTTTTAGATTGTAAAAGTCCATTTTTTAATGTGTTTATTTTTGACAAGGCCTGCCTTTGGGAAAGCTGAAAAAAATTAGTTTTGACTACATGATACATTTGATCTGATGACTGTTTCTGTAAAACACACAAAAAAGCTGGGGAACAGGGATTAGAACCAACACTCTGACATACTAGTTTATTGCCCAATAAACTATGTTACAGAGACATTATTTTTCTCCTTATTTTTTCCAAAGGTATTCAGGTTCAGTAAAAACATTGGAAAAAACTCCACAGGACACAATCTCATGAGTAAATTGAGAACAGATCTACTCTTGGGTTAATACCTTAATTGCTTAGTGTAGAATAGATACATCTTATTTAATCTAGATTTCTACAAGTAATATATAAATTGAGATCCAGATAAGTAGAGGTGAATTTGCAACATACTTTCATAAAAATAGTGTTTCTTTCTTTCCAGTGATCACTAAAAATGACTATATATGTGTAGTGGATCTACACTGTAGATATCCGAAGCTAGGTTAGATGATTGCTGGGGTTTTATGTAAAAGGGATCTAAAGATTACCATTACTTCTGTCCTAAAAAGTGATCTTAATTTCTCTAAAAAACAATAATTTAAGCACTTTACTTGTACAGTTCTGAATAAGGAATTGTTCTCCTTACCAGGAAAGAATTATGTCTCAGAGTTACTTAAACACATAAAGCTGATACTTTGCATTACAGATCTGATCTCAAATTTGCAGATCCAAGTAGCCAAAGAGCTATACATTAATCCTGTCTCTAGCCATACAAGGAAGTTGCAGAAATTTTCCTACTCTGAGGTAGGCTAAAATCCTCTTCTCTAAGTAAAGAAGCTTTGCTTTGAATAAGTGGTGTGAATAATGTAAGGATACTGATAGTATTTTGGTGAATAAAGTAATGAATATTCTAAATTTATATACATATATATATTTGCCCATATAGATGTGTTTATATCTATCCATCTATATATGTGTAATATGAACAAGAAAAAGTCATGCTTGTGAAGAAAAAAGCTCTTTACCAATTTTATGTACCCAGATAACTGGTCCCTGGCATGAAGTTTATCTACCTGAACAGAAGAACATGAGAAAGTGCTGGATGTGACAGTAATTGCTGAATGTAACACATAAAAGAATGAGAAGCTGACAAAAGTTACACGTAGTGGTGGTGGGGAGGTTGGAATTCACAGATAGTTAAGGGGGAGTTATAGAGAAAAAGCTAACCTGCACAGAAAATTGCAGGGTGGCTCCCTTTTGGGTAGTAGTCATATAAGGCCAGCTTTACCTTGGTGACTTTATCAGTACTACATTACTAGGCCAAGTATACATCACAGAATCATCAAGGTTGGAAAAGACCTTGAAGATCATTCAGTCTAACAATTAACTTAGCAGTAACCTTTCACCAGATTCCTCAGCGCCATGTCATCCCAAATCTTAGACACCTCCAGGGATGGGGACTCCACCACCTCCCTGGGCAGCCCATTCCAAAAGTAACAGCCCCTTCTGGAAAGAAAAGGCCTCCTAATAAACCTTCCCTGGCGCAACTTGAGGCCATTACCTCTTGTCTTACCGCTTGTTACTTGGTTAAAGAGACTCATCCCCAGCTCTCTGCACCCTCCTTTCAGGGAGCTGTAGAGGGCGATGAGGTCTCCCCTCAGCCTCCTCTTCTCCAGACTAAACACCCCCAGTTCCCCCAGCCGCTCCCCAGCAGACCTGTGCTCCAGACCCTGCCCCAGCTCCGTTGCCCTTCTCTGGCCACGCTCGAGTCACTCAATGGCCTTTTTGGGGTGAGGGGCCCAACACTGAACCCAGGAATCGAGGGGCGACCTCCCCAGTGCCGAGCCCAGGGCTCAGATCCCTTCCCTGTCCCTGCTGGCCACGCCAGTGCTGACACAAGCCAGGATGCCATTGGCCTTCTTGGCCCCCTGGGCACACTGCTGGCTCCTGTTCAGCCGGCTGTCAATCACCCCCCAGGTCCCTCTCTGACTGGCAGCTCTCCAGCCACTCCTCCCCAGACCTGTAGCCCTGCTGGGGGTTGTTGTGGCCCAAGGGCAGCCCCCGGCATTTGCCCTCAGTGAAACTCCCCCAGTTGGGCTCAGCCCATGGCTCCAGCCTGGCCAGGTCTCTCTGCAGAGCCTCCCTGCCCTCGAGCAGATCAACACTCCCACCCAGCTGGGTGTCACCTGCAAACTGACTGAGGGTGCCCTCGATCCCCTCCTCTGGGTCATCAGTAAAGATGTTAAACAGGAGTGGCCCCAACACCCAGCCCTGGGGGACACCACTCGTGACCGGCCGCCAACTGGATTTAACTCCCTTCACCACAACTCTCTGGGCCCGGACATCCAGACAGTTTTTACCCAGCGAAGCGTGTGCCCATCCAAGCCACGAGCAGCCGGTTTCACCAGGAGAATGCTGAGGGAAACGGTGTCAAAGGCCTTGCTAAAATCAAGGTAGACAACACCCACAGCCTTTCCCTCATCCCATAAGCAGGTCACCCTGTTCTAGAAGGAGATCAGATTTGTCAAGTAGGACCTGCCTTTCATAAACCCATGCTGACTGGGCCTGATCCCCTGGTTGTCCCACATGTGTTCTATGATGTTATGCAGGATGAGCTGCTCTATCAGCTTCCCTGGCACCAAAGTCAAGCTGACAGGCCTGTAATATCCCCGATCATCCTTCTGATCCTTGTTATATATGGCATTACACTGTCCAATTTCCAATATGTCGGGATCTCCCAAGTCAGCCAGAACTGCTGGTAAATGATGGAAAGACTGGTCCCACTCTGCGGTGTTGTATTTCCAGCAGATGTCTGGGAAGTTAAAGTCTCCCACAAGAACAAGGGCAAGTGATTGTGAGGTTTCTCCTAAGTCCCTATAGAATAGTTCATCCACCTCTCTGTCCTGGTTGGGTGGCCTATAGTAGACTCCTACTACAACGTCTGCCCTGTTGACCTTCTGCCTGATTCCAACACAAAGACACTCCACACTTCTGGTTTGAGCAATCATAACAGTCCTTTACGTACATCTCCACTACACCACCTTTCCTTCCTTGTCAATCCCTTCTAAAGAGCTTGTAGCCATCAACTGGTGCACTCCAGTCACGGGAGACATCCCACCGTGTTCCTGTGTTTGCCACTACATCACCATTTCCCTGTTGCATCATGGCTTCAAGCTCCTCTTCTTTGTTACCCATGCTGTGTGCACTGGTATCGATGCACTTCAGATGGGCTGATGTCCCCACCACCTTTTTGCACCTAGAGTCTTAAACCTGGCCTGACCTTTCACAGGTCTTACCAAGGTTACTGATCCCTTGCATCATTGTTGTGCTGCATGTCTCCATCCCTTGCGTCCACTGGGATAGCAGGGTGAGAGTCATCACAGGCACATCAGCCCACAAACTCTGGTAATCTACCCTGGGGCTTGTATCTGTGAGATTCAGTTTTGCCCCTTCCCCCTTCACATCGAGTTTGAAGCTCTCTCAGTAAGCCCAGTTAACTGCTGCCCCAAGATCCTTTATTCCCCTCTGGTACAGGTGTATCCCATCTGTTGCCAAAGGCCTGGTGTCCTGTATATTAATCCATGACTGAAAAATCCAAAGCCCTGTAACAACAGTTTCAGAGTCACAAGTTCATCTTTGACTTCTGTAATCTTCCTTATCCATCCCTGTACCTGAAGGGATGGAGAACACTCTCTGTGCCCCTGACCCCTTAACCAGTTTCCCTAAACCCTGAAATCTCTCTTCATTGATTTTGAACTTCTCCTGGTAATGTCGTCACTACACACCTGAAAAACCAAGAGAGGGTAGTAGTCCTTAGGTCTCACTAGCTTGGGGAGTTGAGCCATAATTTCCTTCACTCAGGCCCCAGGGAGGCAGCAGACTTCCTATGAAGTGGGTCCAGTCTGCAAACTGGTCTTTCAACACCCCTCAGAATGGAGTCACCCACTACCATGACCCTTCTGGGGTTCTTTTTAGAATTGGTTTTAATACATGGTCTAGAGCAACCAGGCCTTGGTGCACCTTGATCCTCCTTTTTTGATCAATTTTCTTCATCCTTCTCTACTTCACTCAAAAGTTCCTGGACATGTACCTATTGTGAATGGACACCATGGAAGTTGAGGGAGGTTGGGAGGGGATTTTCCTGACTTCCTGAGCAGAGACCTGTTTCCAGTCTCTCTCATCTCTTACACCCACTCCTTATGCCTGGCAGCAGGAGGGTGAGGGATCGCCTGTCTCTTTTGGAGCCTCCATTTGCTCCTTTTGCTTCAGAAGTGCTAAGCTGCCACTCCACCAATCAGTTTCCCTTTCGCACTCCCTAATACTGCTTAATCTTTCAACCTCTTCTCTGAGCTCAGCCACCATGCTGAGCAGTTTCCAGCTGATCACAGCGCACACAGGGGCTGTCCCTGCTGCCCCCTGACAGGATTGACAGGCTCAGGCACTCCCAGGACCTGGACCACTGCGTGTTTGTGTGGCAGCTCCATCTGGGTCGCCATGTTCTTTCTGGTGGTG
The DNA here is from genome assembly GCF_003259725.1 of Athene cunicularia. NCBI lineage: Eukaryota > Metazoa > Chordata > Aves > Strigiformes > Strigidae > Athene > Athene cunicularia. The sequence continues at coordinate 28,920,565 of NW_020799142.1, forward strand.
GTTTTGACCTGAGTGGAGACCATATCTCACTCTACTCATGGAGCGTGATGACAACTAGTTCAGCTGAGGTCTAGACCCAGGAGAGGGACTCCCTTCTGGCACACCATGCCCTGTTTGCCCATCCTGTTGCCGTGCTCCTGGTTGCTCACACTCTCTGGGGAGCTCTTGTATTTGAGAGGTGTTGGGCATTTACACTCCAGACTCTGCCCAGTGTGAGTCCCCGCTGCCCTCATTCACAGCTCACTCTTCCCACGTAGGAGGAGGCTTGAGGATCTCCCTTTTCCCTGGGCTTATGCCTTCTCGGCTTGCAGTTTTGCTGTGGGTTTTTTTTATGGTTTCAGAAGGGTCCCCTGCTGCTATCCTCCTCTTCCCACCCCTCTGCTCAACAACAATTAGTAGCAGTATCACAAATAACAAATTTAGATAAGAATGTAGCAAACCCAGAACTTGGGGTAAGTTCCTAATTAGGGGTGATTTGTTCATTTGAGTGGGCACTGGAATAGAAAAATGAGGGCGTCAAGATAGATGTGGGAAGCAAACATGGAGAAACAGAGGAAAAGGGTGATTAAAAGGGGCTGATGTTGTGTAACCAAGTATCTGGTCAGTGATTATCTGGAAGAGTCCTACACCTGGTCTCAGCTCATGAAGATCAGCCTGGAGAAACCAGTGAGTAGGAAGGGACCAGCCTCCAGACCCAAAGTCTGAGCTGGTGACTGGGTAAGGGACCTAGGGTCTGGGCACTCACAGTAGATGGACTGAAACCCTGTGTTAATGTTCAGAAGATCTGTCAATACAGGTGTGCTTGGAAATCAAGGGAGTGAGGGACTATGGATGCTACCCTGGTCCTGATCACTCAAGAAGGAACTGTTTCAGGCCATCCGTGTTGTGCATGTGTAAATCAGAGTTGGTGGTGTTGGTGTAGCAGCACTGTGCCCTGTCTTAGCTGGTCTGTGTTCACACGTGTGCGTGCGTGTGAGTGTGTTTATTGTGATCTCATGCGCAACTCCATCACCAGCCAGGCCTGCAGACATAGCTGCAGTCTGCCTTCTATGATAATAGAAGGAGAGGAGAAATCCCCGGGTCTTAAAGTCCATAAGATCCTGCTTGCCTCAGATCTACTGTGAGTTTTGGTGGATAAATAACTGCTAACACTAAGAGGAATTAAAGGAAGGGGAGAGAGTGAATTACTGCACAATTTACTTTTGCGCACTCTTTTTTCACAGTCACTTCTTTTGTCAGTTGCTGCTTGGTGACCTCTTTGTCTAGCTACACTGTCACATCAAAGCTTTATTTTGTATTCCTTTGGACAAAAATGAGTTGTCTCGTTTCCAAGCACACATTGCTTTGGACTTTGTTCTGATACTGATGCCAGTAACTTTAATTCTTTTGTTCCTTTAATCTCTGAAGCTAGCCTCTCTTTCTTCCCCTTTGCTTGCGTTAAAGTAAATCTGAAGTAGATGCTTGTGCCTCTGACTCCCTTCTGTTTGTTTTTGGAGTCCTCCAGGGCTCTTAGGAGGATGACACAGAATTAGAAGGAATTTGCTGTGTTCAGTATTCTGGTCCTGGGAGCACTAGTGGGCAACACTGCTCATGTGCTCTTCTGAGGAAAGCAGGTGGAGACAGGGAGCCAGTTCCTCCACTTTCCTCTCTTCAGGCAGACCACATTTTAGTAACTGATCTTTTCCATCAGACAAGCAAGTGAAGTACAAACTGGTAAGCATGTTTTTATGTAGCATTTTCCACATCTGGCTTGCACGGAAAAGCAACCTACAGCTAGTGCCTGTGTGTTGTTGGCAGGAAATATGTTCATCGCCTTTCACCAACAGGCTGGGTGGCAGGGCAAGGCTCAGCAGCCACTCCATTTGCAAAGCAGCTTTCCAGAGACGCAAGCAGTGCAGGTGCTTGCTGACTTTTCTGGATCTTCCCAAATGTGGATATCTTATCATAGACAAGGCACTTCAGACATGCCCAGGAGAGGTTCTCTTAAAGTTCAGATGGTGATATGGGGCTCGTGGCCTGGAGTTTTTTCTCCACCTCACTGCCCTGTGTGCCTTGAAAATTTTTCTGCAAGCCCTGATGGCATCATATTTACATTACTAGTCCTAATTAACATAGGTGAAAATTAAAAAGGTTTTGCTTTACTAAGCAGTAAAGAAAAAAGATTGAGCCTGACTTGTGAATATATCTTCTCTTTCAAGAGTAAAACACAGAACTGTTCAGTACATCAGATGAAATTATCAGCCATCTGTGAACTGAGCATCAAAGACACAATTAAAATACCAACATGAATTCTCTTCAAATAATTTATAACAATGCTTTGTGCACACATCTCTTTCTTCCTTGAGCTCTAGACATCTCTGTAGTGATGTTTTAATTTACATCCAGAATATTGTAAAACCCCCAATAATAATAGGAAGAAGGCAAAAAGAGGAAGGAAGACAAAGGTTTATGACAGGATACAGGGATATTGGTTTTCATTTCAGCATATTAGAGAGTTGAAAGCTCAGCCACAAGGTTACAGAACTGCACCTATCATCAAAAATAGCGGTGAGAGCAACAAGGACAAGGGCATAGATGAGTCTTCCAGAATTTTTCTATTACCAAGAGATATTGGGAATGATGTTGACTCAAAGTAAAAACTTTCTTCCCCTCTTTCTCACTCTTCAACTTCCTCCCTAAGTGAGAACGTAAGAAAATTATTTCAGAAAAATGGAAAAAAGAAAAGATGAAGAAGGGGTTGCTGGCACAACTTGCTGGTTACACTGAGACTGAAATCAGAAGCAGGAAAGAGGGGAAACAAGAAAATGCATAAAGATGCTGCTTTCAGCCATGTTGTTGGGTAACTGTGGGTTTATCAAATATTGACAAACATGAAATGATTGTAATCAGTCACTGTCAGAAGGGAACAGGTACCCTCCTCTCTTTTACAAATGATCCAATTAAAGGAAACATGTTGGCTATAAAAGTCAAAATCAACAATGCACTGTACGCTGACAGCCCATCCAACATATAAAATCAATAGTGCATTCTTCTTCTAGCCAGCACAAAGCAACAGTAGCAACTTTCCCACCTCTTTAGTCAAATATGACACCGTATCAATCGATCAAAACTTAGTATTTATTGAACACTGGCTTCTGAAGAATGCAAAATGTATTGTTCTTTCCTTATTTTATTTCAATAAAGTTTAACTTAAAGGCATAACACTTGAGAGAGCTCAAATGTTTTACTGTGGTTAGATACAGCTATAGCGAGCAGGATAGATAGATCTAAATGTATATTAATACATGCTTCATGAGAACCAGACTGTATATATATTCTTTGTCTGTATACTCTCAGAATAATAGTGTTGACTGTCATAGAAATGCAGACTTAAGGTGGGAAAAACTCAGTTTATGGGACTAAAACTCTAATGCAAGACCGGAAGATTTATTTTTACTTTCTCTTTTGTCTTTTGTTTGCATTAAAATTTAGCTGTCTTTTGCAGTGATGTCCATGTAGAAGAAAACTTTCTTACCCCACACAGATTTCATCAATACAGGAAGACATGATTCTTCTGCAGAAATTGAATCTGTGTTTGTCATTCTCCGCTGTCCTTGTTCCAGAAGAAGACATGGAATAACATCACCATATATCATGGCACATAGCCAAAACTAAGCCTATATTTAAGTATGGTTCCAATAAGAAATTCCTTAAGTATGTGTTAATAACTTTCAAAGACCTTGGGCAATTAGCCTTAGTTATAGATCAACTAATGTTTCCTAAAAAATTCTGAACCTCCTCCCTATTTACACCCACTGGTGGCTGTGATGGCTCTGTGTATTTTAGTAGCTAATTTTCCCTTGGTTTTAACTGGGGATTAGGAATTCCCAAAGATATGATTTATTTAAAATGTTTGACCAATTAAATGAAAAACAAACAAACAAAAAACCCTCTTCAAATCTTTGTTTATGTACATGTAGAGTTTTTCTTTCTTTCTTTCTTTCTTTCTTTCTTTCTTTCTTTCTTTCTTTCTTTCTTTCTTTCTTTCTTTCTTTCTTTCT